>NC_048298.1:310908498-311000831 GCF_013100865.1 Trachemys scripta elegans | reverse complement strand
CTGTAGTCCACGAAAGCTTATGCTCTAATAAATTTGTTAGTCTCTAAGGTGCCACAAGTACTCCTGTTCTTTTTGCGGATACAGACTAACACGGCTGCTACTCTGAAAAGTGACTGGGTTATGTCAACCCATTGGCCCATTTATGTCACCTAAATTAGTACAACAGGTAATTAATCTTGATACATACTGTGATGTGTGGTGAATAAACATTTATAATTATTTTAACAGCCCTCAGGTTAGAGAAGCCTGTTTGTTACCCTAGTGTTTTAAAACATCTACTTAAAATGTTATGTAAAATAAAATACAGAGGTGCTCAGGCAGAACAGCAGAAGGAGCCCTAGACAGGTTACATAGCTGGACACAATCTAAAATGCCTTCCATTCTTACTTAGAATTAAATGTAGATTCAAGCAAAATATTTATCACAGTTTGAGCATATCCAGTTCAAGTAGTTCCTATGCTCTCATTAACACAATCATGATTTAGTACCAGGCCAACCATCTGAAACGCTAGTAAAAGACAGAATTGTGAGACACATAGATTAACATAATTTGTTGAGGAAGAGACTACATGGTTTTTGTAAAGGGAAATCATGCCTCACCAATCTACTAGAATTCTTTGAGAGGGTCAACAAGCATATGGACAAGGGGGATCCAGTGGATATAGTGACTGAGACTTTCAGAAAGCCTTTGACAAGGTCCCTCACCAAAGGCTTTTAAGTAAAGTAAGCTGTCATGGGATAAGAGGGAAGGTTCTCTGATGGATCAGTAACTGGTTAAAAAGATAGGAATCAAAAGGTAGGAATAAATGATCAGTTTTCAGAATGGAGAGAGGTAAATAGTGGTGTCCCCCAGGGGTCTGTACTGGGACCAGAACTATTCAACATATTCATAAATGATCTGGGGAAAGGGGTAAACAGTGAGGTGGCAAAATTTGCAGATGATACAAAACTACTCAGGATAGTTAAGTCCAAAGCAGACTGCGAAAAGCTATAAAAGGATCTCACAAAACTGGGTGACTGGGCAACAAAATGGCAGATGAATTCAATGTTGATAAATGAAAAGTAATGCACACTGGAAAACATAATCCCATCTACACATATAAAATGATGGGATCCAAATTAGCTGTTACCACTCAAGAGAGTCACTGTGGATAGCTCCTGAAAACATCCACCCAATGTGCAGCGGCAGTCAAACAAGCTAACAGAATGTTGGGAATCATTAAAAAGGGGATAGATAATAAGACAGAAAATATCATATTGCGTCTATATATATCCATGGTATGCCCACATCTTGAATACTGTGTGCAGATGTCCATCTCAAAAAAGATATATTGGAATTGGAAAAGGTTCAGAAAAGGGCAACAAAAATGATTAGGGGTATGGAACAGCTGCCGTAGGAGGAAAGATTAATAAGATTGAGATTTTTCAGTTTGGAGAGGGATATGATAGCAGTCTATAAAATCATGACTAGTGTGGAGAAAGTAAATAAGGAAGTGTTATTTACTCCTCATAACACAAGAACTAGGGTTCACCAAATGAAATTAATAGGCAGCAGGTTTAAAACAAACAAAAGGAAGTATTTCTTCACACAACACACAATCAACCTGTGGAAGTCTTTGCCAGAGGATGTTGTGAAGGCCAAGACTATAACAGGGTTCAAAAGAGAATTAGATAAATTAATGTAGGATAGGTCTATCAATGGCTATTAGCCAGGATAGGTAGGGATGATATCTCTAGCCTCTGTTTGCCAGAAGCTGATGATCACTTGATGATTACCTGTTCTGTTCATTCCCCCTGGCATTGGCCACTGTCAGAAGACAGGATACTGGTCTAGATGGATCTTTGGTCTGACCCAGTATGGCGATTCTTATGTTCTTCTGTTGACTCCTAGATTATTAATTTTGTTTCAAAGACCTGGGTATGGTTTCCTATATGTGCAAACACTGGGGATGAGGGTTACATGTCCTCCCCACCTTTTTATTGCCTTGTTTGTGTCTGCTTCATTTTGGCTGAAGGACAAGCATTTTTACACCCATTGTCCCTTTGACTCCTGACAACTATTTGTTATAAATGCAGTTGAACCATTATATTCTGACTACACATCAATGACACACCTGAAAACTTTCTGTAAAGAATTCTGTAACATACTAGATGTACCCTGAAAGATCTCTGTTCTAAAGAGAGACTGCAAAATTCAATCTGGCCAGCAAAACTTTCTCAAGCTTAACTTTGTCAAGAGTCTTCCAAGTTTTTATGAGTTCTCAATGGACCCTCATCTCACCAATACTCTGACCCATGTTTTACTGCAGGAGAATTTATGAAAATGCAGTGGTACTTAAAAAAGTGACTCTGCAGACCTTTCGTAGGGTTTCATCATCACCACCTTTTAGTGACTTCCAGATCAATGGCAAACTAGCCACTTTTTTGAAACAAAGTGGTGCAAAACACACTGTAGAAAAGAGGGCCTGGCCTCTCTCCTTTATCTTTAAATTAGTTCAACAAGGATTTGATAAAATCATCACTCACAACAAGGAGTCATTACCTTGTCTTCAGATCCTACCTCAAAGCCGCCAATACTCCTTTTATCCAAATTCTGCTCTTAAATATTTCTGTACAGATCTGTAATTACCATAGCTGTCCTGTCACTGAGGGCATGTCTACACCACAACTAAAAACCCACGGCTAGGTTTTCTTTCTGAGCTTGACCACTGTCCACTAATGTGTGGTCCCCACCCTCTGTGATTTTAGGACTCTCTTTGGGTCCAAGTGGATGTAGCCAATGGAAGCCATTTAAAGAAGTTTTCGCTCCTGAGCCACCACAATGTATTCATGGCATTTGATGGGTCATTATCACTCTTCAGACTGGCTTCTTAAAACAACTACCAGTAATGACAGAAGTGCAGTTCTGACCAGGGAACCGGATCCCATGAAAAAAAAATTAATCTTAAAAACTTCTGGCAGAGGTTTTGGTTTTTTTTGGTTCAAGACTTTGGAGATCAGTCGGCTCTCTGGCTGAGAAGACTAGGACGCAGAGTCTAGATCTAAAGGGGCTTCCAGGTGATCTACTTATTCCTTGTTCATCTGTTAACATCTCTAATACTAGATGATGCAACTCTCACTCTGGACTGTGTGCTCTGCTCTGAAAAAGGTACAGTGCATCAGCGAACAGATTACAAACTAGTATTATTGTTACTATCAAGACTGTTATTTTTTCAGCAATAGCAGCAGTGTCATGCTCAGCTCCCAAACTCCTCACTGCTCTTAATGCCCAACAGTCAGTTCACTTGTTTCACTAAACATAACCATCAAGGACTACTTTCTGCTCCCAGTTACACTAGTGCAAACCAGCTCATTCCATTGTTGTCACATGGGTGTAACTGAGTGCACAATGCGGCCGCATCTTTATATTTTGAGGGATTCTGGGTGCTCATCTTGTCTTTTTATTGCGTGATCTTGTCAGAAAAGCTTGGAAACCTATTTGAATTAAGCAATACTCTGATGTTTAGAAGATCGTATCAGATTAAAATACTTGGGTTTTTATTCCAGAATCCAGAAATGAACTCTAACTGCAGGGTATACCATTAACTACACAGCCAAAACAATGTTTAGCTTTAGCTTCATAGAACTTTGCAGAGTAGGATTTGAGAATAAGGTAGTGTTCAAACTGAACCAGGATTCTCTCCCTGATCCCACCTCTCACTCCAATTCCTTCAGCATCTTTCCTCCTGCTCAGTACTTCCTGCTCAGTGAGAGCTGAGAGGTGCTTTTTACGGTAGCTCAATGATGCTGTAATAGTACTAGATTCAGCTTTTGAAAATTCACCCATAAGATGAATGTGAGCAGGGCGCAGATGTTTGGCAGATGGAAAAATACTCCCATATGAGCAGGAACAGATTCCAAGTTCTCTCTCTAGTGGAGTTTGGAAATCAGTTCATATAGTAAAGCTCTTTCTTTTAAGACCTGTCTCTTCTACAGATCCCAGCTCCTTCCTGGAGACCCTAGTTATGAAGCAACTGCTCTGACCATGCCTAAGGTTAAGGGCATTTTTATTAAGAGAGCGTTTAATGATGCTACATACTGGCAAACTCAGGAGTATTGCAGGAAAGCTCTTATTCAAACATCTTTCTACAGCTCCTGCTAAGTAGGCTGGGGCAGAATCCTCTCAGTTAGGGTGACCAGATGTCCCGATATCAGGGGCTCTCTCTTATGTATGCAACTACGCCCCGCCAACCGCCTGAAGAAAAAAGTGTCCCAATTTTTCACACTTGCTATCTGGTCACCCTACTCTCAGTAGCCAGTATAAAGGGAATTCTGACTAGTACTGCATTGATCTGGAGACAGCTATTTCCCATAGGAAAGGCAAAGAAACAACCAATTCATATATTGTAGGCTTTGTGCCTGGCATTAAAAAGAAGACTTTTTTTTTTCATTTTTCACTAGTAAAAAGAAGTTTTCACTCCTGGGACTGTGGGACCACTGTGCACCCTTAACGCTCTCCAGCCGGGGCTGTCTCTCACAATGCTTTGTTAGTGACAAGCAGCAAACCCCACCAGGAACTATCATCACTCAACACAACAGCATGTGGAGCCCGCACACCCAGCTAGAGTGCATGAATGCTCCCAGAGCCACTCATGAACCATACAGGGAAATGCACCAGCCAAATCCCCCCCAGCTCCCAGCACTGTACCTCAGGAATATACTATCTTGCACTGCCCATCTTGAGCAGTGCAGATTAATTGGTTCACCACTTCATCAAAGGAAAGTGGACAAACACCAGCCTTTGTAAACCTGAGCACATTTACCATTCACTTCAGGCAAACTCACTGGTAAAGATAAACAGTAAAACAAATGTATTGACTACAAACGATAGATTTTAAGTGATATTATGTGATAGGCAAAAAGTCAGAGTTAGTTACCAAAATAAAATAAAATATAAGCACTCAGTCTAAACTCTCAACCCTATTAGACTGGGCACCATCTAGATAAAGCACTTTTTCCTCACCC
This sequence comes from Trachemys scripta elegans, assembly GCF_013100865.1. Taxonomy (NCBI): domain Eukaryota; kingdom Metazoa; phylum Chordata; order Testudines; family Emydidae; genus Trachemys; species Trachemys scripta. The sequence goes on along the minus strand of NC_048298.1, from coordinate 310,995,827 downwards.
CACTGGATATTGCAGTTCAAAGTACACAGATTTCACCCTTGAAATCTGGGCTGGTCCCCTCAGTTGGAGTCTTCACAGTGTCCTTGTTGCTTGCAGAGTAGGTGGGTGAAGGAGAAAGGCTCTGCATGGGCCCTGCATTCAGTTTTTATACCCTCAGTCCATGTGATTGGAAAACACAAGTCCAGGCATGGCTGGGTGCACTGCTGAGTCTCCAGGCAATGTTGAGCAATTCACCTGGTGTGGCTTCATGCAGGTGAGTCATTGCATTATAGGTCATTGCTGGACAATGGTTGTTGATGGGTTGATTGACACCCTGTCCAGACGTTGGCTACTTTGCTTGCTGTTACTGCTGGGGAGCGAATATCTGGCTGATTCCCCAACTTACAGTATGTTTTAGTGACCACCATACAACACAATTCTCATAACTTCATATGCATTAATGATATACATATATGGATAGAGAAATGACTTTCAGCAGATCATAACCTTTCCCCGGATACCTTACAAGGTATGCTTTATATGTAAGATCACAACTGTATATAAATGAGGAATATGGGGGGTTACAGGGTGTTCCCCCAAGGTGCAGAATGTCACAGCAATAACTTGTAAAACAGTTGGTTAGTGTCAGGTGGCTGCTCAACAAAGCTTGGAAAATGTGACTGGAAACATTTTTTTAAGCTCTGATACTGCTCCCATTCAAGTCAATGGCAAAATTCCTATTGCCTTTAATGATTATGCATTAGCTAATTAACAGTATGGGATAAATTGCTATTGCACTCTTGTGCCCCCATGCTGTACCAATTACTCTGATAAAGAAATTATTAAAATATTGCAATATTTTGCACACCTGGAGTGTTATTCATGCAAGGACGTCAATGGAGTTTACATACTTTAATTAAGCCTCAAAATAGCCTCAGGTCGTCTGTATTTTTGTTTTCATTCCAGAGACGGGTAAACCAGGCATGGAGAAGTGAATGGTTTGCTCAGGGTCACACCATAGCCTACACTCGTGGCTTCCAGTCCTCCTTCTTAATCACTACACAACTTCTTATAAGATCCAGCCCTGTGTCAGTTGAATAATTAGTGCTATGTATAGTCACCCTTCCTCCACTGCCCATGAATAAATTTAGACTGAAAATTAGACAATTTCTACCCATCAGTGGAGTGAGGTTCTGGCACAGCTCTCAAATGGGAGCAGAGACTTCTCAAGACAAGTTGCCGCCCTACAGAAGGTGAGTGTGCCACTAGCCTCTTACTACATTGTGTGCACCCTGCGCACGTTAAGGGTTTCTTAACATAGGTGCTACGTTTGTAAAAGTTTTGGTAGGGCCCAGGGGTCAAGGGGCACAGCTCCTAGCAGAGGTGTAAGTGGCAGAGCCCCCTATATTTGGGGGGCTGAGAGGAGGAAGCCCCCCAGGTAGAAGAAAAAAAATGAAAAGAAAGGTACAAAGGAAAGTCTGGGGCACACAGACTGGATCACACTGTAGTGTGATAATATAGTTACAGCTCTGGTCTGTGTGGGTGGGTAAGTGACCCCACACACTTGCCCAGGATCTGTTATAAAGGCGGATGGGACCTAATTTTTGCGAACAGGGGCTGCTAACAGGGAGTTTCGCAAGGGAGTTTGGAAGGGGAGCAGGAAGGGGGCGAGGGTCCCTTGCCAGTTCCATCTGTTTTCTCTTGATTCCCCTTAATACCTATAAAGCAACTACATTCATAACTTTTTGCTTAAACAACCCTTTCAGCTGACAGGGGACTGCAGACGGGAGTTTGACAGAGGGAGGCTTACGATGGTTAGGAAGACCCGCAATACCTGTGCCAGCACTGCTACTGTCTCCTCCACTTGTGCCTGTAGCCAGACAGAGCGCCTGAGCATGGATGCCTCTACCCAGATCCTGGTGTGGTTTTGCAAAGACTGTAACTTGCAATTTCCACTTACTGATATCCAGGCTGCGGGGACCATCCAATGCGAGAGGTGCCTGCTGGTGGAATCTCTCAGGCAGCAGGTGGGAGAGCTACAGGAGGAGGTGGCTAGGTTGAGGAGCATCCGTATCCACGAGCAATTCCTCGACAGTGTCCATGTGGAGACAGCTGAGGTAGCTGTCCCAGTACACCGGACTGCTGATACACCACTGGTGGAGAAGGAGATGGCTCAGGGTGGACACTGGCAGCTGGTTACTTCTGGCAGCAGGCAGTGCTCCACCCTTGCTCCGAACCCTCCTGCCGTGGTTATAGGTAACCGTTATGCTCCTCTTGATACAGGAAAGAAGGAATCACTCCCTACAGTAAAGGAGGAGAAGCCTCATACCCCTAAGGCTGGAAAGTCTGCTGCCACCACTGCGAATAGGAAACGTAGGGAAGTGGTGGTCGGAGACTCTCTGCTGAGGGGGACGGAGGCGCCCATCTGTCGCCCTGACATTTCATCTCGGGAGGTATGCTGCCTGCCGGGGGCTCGTATCCGAGACGTTACGGAGGCATTGTCGAGGATTATCCAGCCCTCTGACTACTACCCCATGCTACTCATCCATGTGGGCACAAATGATACTGCGCGGTGTGACACTGAGCGGATCAAGAGTGACTACAGGGCTCTGGGAGTACGGGTGAAGGAGTTTGGAGCGCAGGTGGTATTCTCTTCAATTCTTCCTGTCAAAGGTAGGGGCCCGGGCAGAGACAGATGCATCATGGAGGTGAACGCCTGGCTGCGAAGATGGTGTCGCCAGGAGGGCTTTGGCTTCCTAGACCACGGGATGCTATTCGAGGAAGGACTGCTAGGCAGAGATGGCGTTCACCTTTCGAGGAGAGGGAAGACCCTATTCGGGCACAGACTGGCTAACCTAGTGAGGAGGGCTTTAAACTAGGTTCGACGGGGACAGGTGAGCAAAGCCCACAGGTAAGTGGGGAACATGGAGACCGGGGAGATGGGTCGAAAACGAGAGGGAGTGTGGGCTATATTGGCAGAGAGAAAGGAGAGTCAGGACAAAACTGGGAGGAAAGATCAAACCAGTATCTTAGATGCCTATATACAAATGCGAGAAATATGGGGAATAAGCAGGAAGAACTGGAAGTGCTAATAAATAAATACAACTATGACATTGTTGGCATCACTGAAACTTGGTGGGATAATACACATGATTGGAATGTTGGTGTGGATGGGTACAGCTTGCTCAGGAAGGATAGACAGGGGAAAAAGGGAGAAGGTGTTGCCTTATATATTAAAAATGTACACACTTGGACTGAGGTAGAGATGGACATAGGAGACGGAAGTGTTGAGAGTCTCTGGGTTAGGCTAAAAGGGGTAAAAAACAAGGGAGATGTCATGCTAGGAGTCTACTACAGGCCACCTAACCAGGTGGAAGAGGTGGATGAGGCTTTTTTCAAGCAACTAACAAAATCTTCCAAAGCCCAAGATTTGGTGGTGATGGGGGACTTCAACTATCCAGATATATGTTGGGAAAATAACACAGCAGGGCACAGACTATCCAACAAATTCTTGGACTGCATTGGAGACAACTTTTTATTTCAGAAGGTTGAAAAAGCTACTAGGGGGGAAGCTGTTCTAGATTTGATTTTAACAAATAGGGAGGAACTCGTTGAGAATGTGAAAGTAGAAGGCAGCCTTTGTGAAAGTGATCATGAAATCATAGAGTTTGCAATTCTAAGGAAGGGTAGAAGGGAGAACAGCAAAATAGAGACAATGGATTTCAGGAAGGCAGATTTTGGGAAGCTCAGAGAGCTGATAGGTAAGGTCCCATGGGAATCAAGACTGAGGGGAAAAACAACTGAGGAGAGTTGGCAGTTTTTCAAAGGGACACTATTAAGGGCCCAAAAGCAAGCTATTCCGCTGGTTAGGAAAGATAGAAAATGTGGCAAAAGACCACCTTGGCTTAACCACGAGATCTTGCATGATCTAAAAAATAAAAAGGAGTCATATAAAAAATGGAAACTAGGACAGATTACAAAGGATGAATATAGGAAAACAACACAGGAATGCAGGGGCAAGATTAGAAAGGCAAAGGCACAAAATGAGCTCAAACTAGCTACGGGAATAAAAGGAAACAAGAAGACTTTTTATCAATACATTAGAAGCAAGAGGAAGACCAAAGACAGGGTAGGTCCACTGCTTAGTGAAGAGGGAGAAACAGTAACAGGAAACTTGGAAATGGCAGAGATGCTTAATGACTTCTTTGTTTCGGTCTTCACCGAGAAGTCTGAAGGAATGCCTAACATAGTGAATACTAATGGGAAGGGGGTAGGTTTAGCGGATAAAATAAAAAAAGAACAAGTTAAAAATCACTTAGAAAAGTTAGATGCTTGCAAGTCACCCGGGCCTGATTAAATGCATCCTAGAATACTCAAGGAGCTAATAGAGGAGGTATCTGAGCCTCTAGCTATTATCTTTGGAAAGTCATGGGAGACGGGAGAGATTCCAGAAGACTGGAAAAGGGCAATTATAGTGCCCATCTATAAAAAGGGAAATAAAAACAACCCAGGAAACTACAGACCAGTTAGTTTAACTTCTGTGCCAGGGAAGATAATGGAGCAAGTAATTAAGGAAATCATCTGCAAACACTTGGAAGGTGGGAAGGTGATAGGGAACAGCCAGCATGGATTTGTGAAGAACAAATCATGTCAAACCAATCTGATAGCTTTCTTTGATAGGATAACGAGCCTTGTGGATAAGGGTGAAGCGGTGGATGTGGTATACCTAGACTTTAGTAAGGCATTTGATACGGTCTCGCATGATATTCTTATCGATAAACTAGGCAAATACAATTTAGATGGGTGCATAACTGGCTGGATAACCGTACTCAGAGAGTTGTTATTAATGGTTCCCAATCCTGCTGGAAAGGCGTAACGAGTGGGGTACCGCAGGGGTCTGTTTTGGGACCGGCTCTGTTCAATATCTTCATCAATGACTTAGATATTGGCATAGAAAGTACGCTTATTAAGTTTGCGGATGATACCAAACTGGGAGGGATTGTAACTACTTTGGAGGACAGGGTCATAATTCAAAATGATCTGGACAAATTGGAGAAATGGTCTGAGTTAAACAGGATGAAGTTTAACAAAGACAAATGCAAAGTGCTCCACTTAGGAAAAAAAATCAGTTTCACACATACAGAATGGGAAGAGACTGTCTAGGAAGGAGTACGGCAGAAAGGGATCTAGGGGTTATAGTGGACCACAAGCTAAATATGAGTCAACAGTGTGATGCTGTTGCAAAAAAAGCAAACATGATTCTGGGATGCATTAACAGGTGTGTTGTGAGCAAGACACGAGAAGTCATTCTTCCGCTCTACTCTGCTCTGGTTAGGCCTCAGCTGGAGTATTGTGTCCAGTTCTGGGCGCCGCATTTTAAAAAAGATGTGGAGAAATTGGAAAGGGTCCAAAGAAGAGCAACAAGAATGATTAAAGGTCTTGAGAACATGACCTATGAAGGAAGGCTGAAAGAATTGGGTTTGTTTAGTCTGGAAAAGAGAAGACTGAGAGGGGACATGATAGCAGTTTTCAGGTATCTAAAAGGGTGTCATAAGGAGGAGGGAGAGAACTTGTTCACCTTAGCCTCTAAGGATAGAACCAGAAACAATGGGTTTAAACTGCAGCAAGGGAGGTCTAGGTTGGACATTAGGAAAAAGTTCCTAACTGTCAGGGTGGTTAAACACTGGAACAAATTGCCTAGGGAGGTTGTGGAATCTCCGTCTCTAGAGAGATTTAAGAGTAGGTTAGATAAATGTCTATCAGGAATGGTCTAGACAGTATTTGGTCCTGCCATGCGGGCAGGGGACTGGACTCGATGACCTCTCGAGGTCCCTTCCAGTCCTATAATCTATGAATCTATGAATCTAAGCGATTCCTCTAAAACAGCACCCAGATTTCAAAGGAAACACCCCATGCCAGTTCCCCTTTTGGAGTGACAGGGGCAAACAAAGCAGCACGCTCCTCCATAAACAGGCTTCCCTGGAAGGACTCCCCATTAGGGACTCCCACTCTGAGGAGCCAGCAGCCCTTTCCAGTCCTGTACTAGGATCTATCTCCAAGAGCACCAGGTACTGGGGCTCATGGCCTGGGGCCATAAGTGCTGACTCTGTGGGTGCTCCAGAGCTGGAGCACCCACAGGAAAGAATAGTGGGTGCTCAGCACCGACCAGCAGTCCCGCTGATCAGCTCCTCCCTCTACCCCCTAGCACTTCCCGCCTGCTGGTGATCAGCTATTTAGTGGCATGCAGGAGGTGCTGGAAGGGAGAAGAAGGAATGAGAAGAGGAAGAGGGGGAGTGAAGGCGGGGTGCGCTCACGGGAAGGGGCGGAGCAGAGGTGGGGCCTTGCGGGGGGGAAGGCTGGAGTGGGGGAGAGGCGGGTTGAGCAGCCCTGGGGAAACCAGAAAGTCGGCCTCTCTGCCTGGGGATCCATCTGCCCCCCAAGTTGGGCTCTGCCCCCCGCACCTCAAGTGACCCTCTGAGTATCAATCCAAAGAGCAGCCCCTAAGGTGCAGGGGAAGCAGTAACAAGCCGGGGGAGTGGGGGGAGGGGGTCTCTGATGTAAGGCTGGGCAAGGGGAGGCCCATGCAATCTAGGGGTGGAACAATGGGGAGGATAATACAGGGGGACTGGAGTATGAACACAGAGTAGGGATGGGGCCAAGACCCAGGAGGAGACCAGGACACAGGAACAGATGGAGTGCAGTTCAGGATACAGTGGGGAACAAACTGGGTCGAAGGACTATAACAGGGGCAGATGTATGGGGAGGCTAGGGAACTAGGGAGCAAGATCATGGGGCAAATGAGGTGGGGACAGAGGGGACAGGTGAGGCAGGATGCTAAAGAAGGAGGCCATGGACTGGTGGGGCAGGACCCCAGAGGCAAATAGAGTGGAGGAGCAGCACACAATAGGGCAGAGCTCTGGAGAGGAGGAAAGATCCCAGGGAGTCAGGTCTGTGGGTGCCAGTAGGAATGAAAAACAGGGGACACCACCACCCCCATGAGCCCGACTCTCCTTCTCTCCCACCAGCCTGACTATCCAGAGCCCCGGCTCCCCCTGCTCCTTATCTAGCCTTCCCTGCTGGTGAGCCCAAGGGCTGAAGGCACCGGATATCCTGTTTCCCTGACCTAGCCTGTCCCCAGTGCCAAGAGTTAATGCCGCTGAGAGTTTGGCAGCCAGCAGGTGAGGGCCAGGCCACAGCATGCTCCCAGCCAGATTTTGGCATGGGAGCAATGGCTCTGTCTCCTGCTGCCATCTGCAGCCCCTATGGTGAGAGGGCACATGAGGTGAGAGATAGATGGGGGAGCAGGACCCTGAGTGGAAAATGGGCTAGGACACCGGGGTGAGATGGGGACAGGAAAGCTAAGGCAGGGGGGTTAAGGCATGGCAGGGAAAATGGTGGGCAAGACCATAAGGGGGCAGAACAAGGCTAGGGGCAGATGAGGCTCGGGGGGGGGGGGGGAACCACTTATCTGGTTGCTGCCTGCCCCAGGGGCCCTTTGTCCCCAGGCTCATCCAGGGAGAAGCCATCAGGGGTCAGGCCTTGCTGGGAGATTCCCCAGGGTGCCTCCGCTGCATGGTCCATGCCAAGGCCTCTGTGCATGGGTTAATGTGTGCAGGATACGCACTGTGAGCACCCTGCTGATGCACATTAACTGTTCATTCGTGCACTTTGAGCTAGTCCTCTTTGTAACAGGGCTAGATCAAAGTGCATTAAGGAACTGTTAACGTGCGTCAGCAGGTTCCACACAGACTATTCGCCCACCTCAGGGCAGGCTAATGCTGGGTAGATCACACCCCAGCTTAGCGTAAATCTGCCACCTTAGGCAGCTGCCTCGCTTGCCTATGCCTAGAGTAGCCTGGGGATGGGGGGAGGGGAGAAGGCAAAAATCCTAGCTAATTTTAAGGCAGACCTTGATATGTTTATGAACTGATTATATGATGTCCCTTCTGATTATATGATGTCCCTTCAAGTCCTATGCCTCTGCAACATAAGAGAAGCAGCCTACTGTACTTAATATTTGCTGAAGATGCAGCAACACACAAATGAGAGATTTAAGTATGAGGAAGAGATTAAAAAAAAGGATGCATCTATGTACCCTTAACAGTGGCCATATGTGTCAGGAAGATTTGCAGCAGGTTATGACTCATCACTTATTAAATATAAAGCCTCAGCATAGTTTGGAGCTCATGATTCCCAGAGAGCCTGTTGTGAGGATATTGGTTAAGACTGCACCTGGGCATAGGAATATAGACAGTCCTGCCCCCTGCTAAGAGTCAGTGGTCTCCCTTGAAGAGGGTCTTGGGGTTTTCTACTTTTCCAGCAACTGAAGTTAACACCTATATGTTCAACTTCACAAGAAAAAAAAATTAAAAACTAAAAGCACAATTTTTCAAAAATGTATGCTTGAAGTTTGGAGTTTTGGAGTTTGTTAGACTTCAACATCTAAATAAGTGACTTAATTTTCAAAACTACCGAGTAACAGTTTCTCATAGTTACTGGGTTTGCTGCACCTTTGATACTTAAGATTTTCAGTGGAAGCAAGAATTGAGTCTGTATGCAGAGCTGACCACCAAGGAATAAACATGAGAAAATGAAGGGAAAGGTTTTTCACTATGTCACTGGAGGAAAAGGATAAGGAGTGAATGGGACACTTTTGCCAGGATTAGTGCCCGAAACACTGGAACAGCTGATTAAGTTGTTTGATGAGTACAGTCTCATTCTGTCTGAAGTGACAGTAGAGAGATACTGTTTTTACCTGAAACCAAGAAGAAAAAGATGGAATAGATACTTATGTTACAGAGCTGAGAACTCTGGCATCTCCGTATAACTTTGGAGATATTAAAGATTTCTGAAAGATAGACAGGCTCATTTGTCAAACAAGTGATGTTAGTTTCCGGGAGAGATTGTTGAGACAAACAAATCTAACACTAGAGAACTGTGTCCAAATAATATTGGCAGCTGAACTGACCTAGGAAAGGATCAAAACAACGATAGCCATCTTTGCAGAACAAGTACAAAGGCTCAAGCAGGACAGAGATAGACTGACCGACCAAGAATTCAGGCATTGTGGTCCAGAACATATACTACGGAAAGCCACACTAGACAAAAAGAAAAATACCCAAACTATGGGCAATGGTGATCATGGAGCAGACAACTTATATCAACTGAGGAGCTTCCCCCTGGGGTCTAGTCTTGGCTCTGCTGCAGAGTTCTTGTGTGTTTTTTCTACAAGTCACCTGGAATAAACCTTCAGAAAGGGGTCGGTCCTGGGGCCAGTTTTGTTCAACAACTTCATTAATGATCTGGATGATGGGATGGATTGCACCCTCAACAAGTTTGCGGATGACACCAAGCTGGGGGAGAGAGGTAGATATGCTAGAGGGTAAGGATAGGGTCCAGAGTGACCTAGAAAAATTGGAGGATTGGGCCAAGAGAAATCTGATGAGGTTCAACAAGGACAAGTGCAGAGTCCTGCACTTAGGAAGGAAGAATCCCATGCACGGCTACAGGCTGGGGACCAACTAGCTAAGCAGCAGTTCTGCAGAAAAGGACCTGGGGATTACAGTGGACGAGAAACTGGATACGAGTCAGCAGTGTGCCCTTGTTGCCAAGAAGACCAATGGCATATTGGGCTGTATTAGTAGGAGCATTGCCAGCAGATCGAGGGAAGTGATTATTCTCCTCTATTCGGCACTGGTGAGGCCACATCTGGAGTGCTGCGTCCAGTTTTGGGCCTCCCCTACAGAAAGGATGTGGGCTAATTGGAGAGAGTCCAGCGGAGGGCAATGAAAATGATCAGGAGGCTGGGGCAAATGACTTAAGAGGAGAGGCTGAGGGAACGGGGCTTATTTAGTCTGCAGAAGAGAAGAGTGAGGGGTGGATTTGATAGCAGCCTTCAACTACCTGAAGGGGGGTTCCAAAGAGGATGGAGCTCGGCTGTTCTCAGTGGTGGCAGATGACAGAACAAGAAGCAATGGTCTCAAGTAGCAGTGGGGGAGGTTTAGATTGGATATTAGGAAACACTATTTCATTGGTAGGGTGGTGAAGCACTGGAATGGGTTACCTAGGGAGGTGGGGAATCTCCATCCTTAGAGGTTTTTAAGGCCCAGCTTGACAAAGCCCTGGCTGGGATGATTTAGTTGAGGTTGGTCCTGCTTTGAGTAGGCGGTTGGACTAAATGATCTACTGAGGTCTCTTCCAATCCTAATCTTCTATGATTCTATGTACAAATACCCAGTATGTGTATGCTAACATCAGTTTGCATCTGTTTACTGACCAGAGTTTGCATGTGCCTAAGTCTGCTTTGCAAAAAAAAATGCATGAACTTGTGCATGTATACTTTGAAGCCCTTCATCACTTTATGTTTTATCTGTTAAGTGAGATAATAAATATTTTATATTTACACCACAGGAAGTTGTCAAGGAAAGCTATTAATTATTGAGAAGCATTTTGAGATCCTTGGATGCAAAGTGTGAAATAATGGTGAACTATCACTACTTTTTGGTTCATTTCCCTTTCTAAGTTCAAGGTCAGAAGCACTCTCTCACATTGAGATTCTGAATTCAACACACTTTAAAAAGTAGAGCTGGGTGAATAACTGGTAACAGGTAATTTATTTGATGAATTTTGCCTCATTTTCTGTTTTACAAACAGATGTCAATTTCCCCAAATTTGCTATTCAAAAGTACTCACCAACTAATCTCTGCAAATTATTCTTGATCTGTTGCTTATACAGAAGGGTATTTGAAAACTGAGCTGTTTTGATTGCATGTAAGTCAAACATGGTATGTTTCTGTTCCCTGGTTAGATGAGCATAACACTTACAATCAGGTTTCATATACAAATACTGGTGACTACAAATTCCCTTTCTGCAAATATTCTGCTAAAATACTATTTTGCTGTTTTGGTGAAAAGCAAAGAGAGGAGGGAGGCAAACACAGTAAGAAGTTTTGTTTAAAAATTTATACAAATATTCAGTAGAATTTTTATTTTGGTTTACTTTTTGAAGCTCTGCTTATAACAATCTGATCTCAGTCACCTCATCAATGTACTACCTTATTGCAGTGAACAGAACAATACTTACTTTTAACTACCATACAATAATTCATGATGGAAAGTGGCACAGTTATACAAAAAGCAGTAAACCATAAAATAACTTGTCAAAGTAACAGGATGATTAACAATTAAATGTTCCTTTTTATTTTTCTCAGAGGACTTAGCCAAGCTTCCTTCAAAACTAATGCCAGCCAGATAATTTAAGTACTGTGATGTGGTCTTCCCATGAACCCACAGATTTCAACAAGGAATGTCTCAAAGCAGTTAACTAGAAGTAATAATCCTCAGAATGTATAACACATACATGTACCATATACAGCACACATAACAGGGTCATTGGCATCACTCTTGATTCTGGCTCAGAAAATAATAGATTCAAGTGTTTCCTCATGATTCGGGCTCACATCCAATGCTCACACTGCAGGGCAGTAATTACATGGGTGATGCACTAATGTAATATGTTAAATTGATGTCACTTCCATCCATCTATGATGAATTGTTGGTGACAGTTAAATATTCCATGCCAGTGTTCAAAAGGAATGGGAGATAACACTCATTGTATTCCTTTCTTGGTACATGCTTAAAGATAAGCATGTGCTTAGGTGCTTTGCTGAATCAGGCCCTGTCGTGGGGCAGCTGCCCCACTCCTGGAGAATGGGTTAAAAACAGCCAGGCTAGGCTGTTTGGGGAAGCAGCCACAGCTGGGGCCATGCCCCAATCAGGCCCAGGTAGCCCTTATAAAAGGGCTGGAGGCCAGGAGCTGAAAGAGTCTCTCTCTTGCTTTGGAGAGGGAAGGACCTGCCTGCCTGGGAGTTTAGGTTACTGGGAGTAGAACAGGGCTGGGGAAAGGCAAGAGGAGCTGGGAAGCTCCATCATGACAACTTCCCAGGCTGAGGCCTTGGTCAAGGCCTAAACAGGTACTGGGGCTGCAGGGATGTAGCCTGGGATTAAGCAGAGGCCTTACTGGAAAACTTCCTTGCCAATGATGAGTGGCCATTACAGACTGCAGTCTGCCCCAGTTAGTGGGGGCTAGATGATGACTGGCAGTAGCCACTGAGGCAAGGTGGGTTTAGAGGGTTGGGTGCTCCCCTGGGAGTGGAGACCCAGAGAGTGGGGCTACTGCTGGGGCAGAACTCTGAGGAAAAGGGTACCGGGGTCCAGGAGGGACACAGGGCCTGAGGCAGGCGAGACATCAGCCGTCAGAGGGTGCTCTGGAGCTGAAAAAGAGCTAATTCCCAGGATGACCAGCGGGAGGTGCCGCACCAGTGAGTCTCACTTCGCTACAGGCCCCTAATGTCCAAGTCTGTGTGACAGCTATTGCAGAGGATACATTGTCAGATTTGCTATTATAGTCATTTAGCTGAAGGGTCCTCAAGCTTTTTCTACTGTTTTTTCTGACAACTTTATAGATGTTCCATGACACCACCTCCTCGCCCATTTGTGATCACATGAACTATTTTCTCTGTGATCATATAACATCTCCATAGCAACTACACCAATTACTTAACATTAGGAAAGTAATGAATAATTTTAGATTCTTTTTCATGTGATTTAGCAGCTGGAAACCAAAAGGGACAGCCGTCACCATACAGACCACCACCAAGTGCTCTTCAGGCCATCAGACTCCACAGAATCCGTTTGAAAACTGCTGATCTTTCAGATAGAAAATAAGCTCATCATAAAATTTTGCAACCACTTTCATTTCTCTGATCAGTACTGCATTATAGGTACCCATCCATTATTCTATTTAAAAAATTGCCATACACCACATATGAAATGTGTTTTATAGAATTAATTATATTCCATATGTAAGATATTTTCCTCTATGGATTTCATAAGTTGCTTTCACAGATAAATGTTATCAGAGCACCTGATCCCTTACTGAACTGAAATACCAAATATATCCCTGGAAGAAATGGGTGTAACTCAGCTTACTTAAGTGGAGTTACTCCTGCACCTGTGACTCACTGGTAAGTGTTACACATCCCTGTCTGTGCTCGATCCAAGAGGTCTCTTACAGAGGTAGGCTTAAGATCCCTGCTCTTTAGCTCAAGCTGTAGCAACTTATGCTTTCAGGTCCCGAGGGGCTTGGTTCAATCCCTGGTATGTCAACCAAGATGGCCACTGGTTACATAAGTAAGACTTCCCATGATTTAAAATGGTGTGGGCCTCAGACACTCAGGATGAGCCTCCTCTGTAAAGAACAAGTGTGTAACCTACTGCTCAGTCTGCATCATCCTCTGTGCCCATCCACAGAGGACACAAGTCTGCTCCCATTAATATTCTTTTCTTCATAGTTTTATTACCAAAACAGTTTTAGTCAAAGGCAAACTGTCTAGTATAAAGAGGGCTATAGAGACAATTTCTAAAGGTCCCAGGCTCCTTCTGGATGTCCCTCAGGAATGTGCACTTGGAAGCATCTGAATACTCTCTCTATCCTTGGGGAAGGTTGAGATGGACCCTAGTCTAACTCCAGCATGCCAGTGGAGAACTCCAACAGTTTTACCTAAGACCAGATGTGCCGTCAGCCTTGACGTCCTTCATGCATAAGTATGAATAGCCCCTACCTTTTACCATATTTCAGCTTCCTCACCCTCATATTTTTGGGGTGTCCTCATCCTAATGGCTACTATGTTTGTTAGTTTAAGACCAGGGAGCTGGTGTTTCCATAGTTCTGTTCAGGCTGTGGGAGCAGAGAGAAACTGAACTTGCCCTTTGCATAGCACTATAATTTCACTGGCATGCTCTTCACTAAGCTGCTAATGGAAACCATTTTCACTGCAGGCTGTTATTTCTGTGATTAATGTATTTATTGTTCCAAAAGTAGAGAGATAAAAAGCTCAAGGGTAAAGTTACATATTTTCAATTTTTTTTTTCATTTCAAGTAAGTCGGGGCTTGATCATGCCACACAGACAAACCCTATGGCAAAGAGTGACACCTGAGGCGACTGCCTGGAAGGCAGATCTAGAAGACATTGTGCTTGGGGGAAGGGAGGAGATGGAATGACTCCTGGGTGCACTCAGGACATATGTTCAACACTACGTTTGTTTATGAGGCGCAGCTCTAGGTGGACCGAGCTACGGCACTGTCTCCTATTCCCACTGTGCCTTTCAGGGAGATAAGAGGGAGCAGCCACTGAACACGCCACCGTTTTATATGTAAATACCATAATAGTTCCGTGAAGTTCCTCCCAATTTATACCACTGCAGCTGGGATCAGAATCAGGCCCAGAGCCTCCTTCTGGAGCACATGATTTCAGCAGTGCTGCATAGTGGATGCCTTATTGGAATCTTATTAAATAGATCTTATCCACATCCTTCAGATAGCGACTACAGGTCTGACTAGTCAACTGTTGCTTGACAGGCATTACTCACGTGAGTAGCCCCATTGAAGTTAATGGGCCTCATGGTTCCTTGAATCTTGACAGCCCACCCTGTCACATTATGTAGGGGCAGGGCTACATTGTGTTTACATCTCCCCTTTTTGAAACCTTCCATGTTACTGCTGCCTAACCTCCCTAGCAGTCCATGGTGGGTAAGTGTTCACTAAGGCTATGTTTACACTAACACTTTTGTTGCTAGCAACAGAGAGTCCTGTGGCACCTTTAAGACTAACAGATGTATTGCATGCATCCGACGAAGTGGGCATTCACCCACGAAAGCTTATGCTCCAATACATCTGTTAGTCTTAAAGGTGCCACAGGACTCTCTATTGCTTTTTGCAGATCCAGACGAACACGGCTACCCCTCTGATACTTTTGTTGCTATAACTTACATTGCTCCAGGGTGTGAAAAAAACCACCCCTCTGACTGACAAGTCCCACCGACAGAAGCGCTGGTGTGGACAGCACTATGTTGGTGGGAGACTCTCTCCCGCGGACATAGCTACCGCCACTTGTTGGAGGGGGTTTAATTATGTCGATGGGAGAGCTCTCTCCTGTCGGCATAGGGTGGCTACATGGGTGATTTTACAGCAGCACAGCTGCATTGGTACAGCTGTGCTGCTGTAAGCTCCCTAGTGTAGACATGGCCTTACATTAGTAAGGATTACACTACTGGACCCTAAATCTTTAACTTCAGAAGCAGTTAGTGATTTACTGATATAATTTTATTAAGCTACTTCACGGGCACAAAAGAAAATAAGATGCTCGCTAACTATTATCAGTGATGTTTACAAGTCTTTTGATAGCAAAAAAAGGGGAATGTAAACCAATGTGTGCTTGTTAATCAGGGTGTTTTATCAGTGTCTTTCAAGGATCACGTAATGGGAATATCACCAAATATCACTGAGGTTTCACCTTCCAGTTTGTTTACAAGAAGGACTAGGTATTATAAAAAGTTAGTTTCATCAGGTTTTCATTTTTACACTTCAGATCTTGGGAAAAATTATACATAAAAACCAGCACAGACATTATAAAAAATAACCAAATTCCAAGACACTTATCTGATGGATCCCAGGTCACACTTTGTCAAGATTGGTTACAGTTTGGTTAGTCAAACCGTATCAATTCTCTGACAGTAAAATGTAACACACTGAAACATCGGAGAAATTTTCTTGTTCATAAATTTATTAAGCAACATCTAGAGGTCAATGTATAGGGAATTTAAAATGTTTTTATTAGCAGCAAAATGATTATATCCAATGAACCTCCTAATGGAAAGGCGGAGAAAGGTCAAGAAATCAGGAATAGGGAAGGACTGAAGAGCGCTAGATCTAAAGCATGATTCACAAAGGTAAACACATGGGGATTTAGATGCCTAAGGGCTAGTCTACACTACACTAGAAGTGCTACAGTGGCACAGCTGCACCAATGCAACTGAGCCACTGTAGCGTGTCTGGTGAAGACACTCTATGGCGATGGGAGAGAGCCCCATCGGCAAAATAAAACCACTTCCATGAGAGGCAGTACCTATGTCAATAGGAGAAGCTCTCCTGCCAACAGAATGCTGTCTGCACCGGCAATGAGGTCGGTGTAACTTACATCACTCAGAGGGGTGGCTTATTCATACCCCTGAGCTACGTAAGTAATACCAACATAAATGGTAGTGTGTACAAGCCCTAAGGCTGGTTTTAGGTGATGTGACAGTCCCAGTTTTAGGCTCTACAGCAAGTCACAGAACTCCCACCCAACGCTGCAGGTGCCTATGCTGACTCGGTGCCTAAGTTTCTGCCACCGGGCATGTATCCTGCTGTCTTTCTCTAAGGTTATGTCTACACTACGAGAGTAGTAAGATTTTACTTAAAGCGAATTTGTGGAACCAATATTACAAAGTCGAACGTGTGTATCCACACTAAGGACAGTGATTCGACTTTGTGAGTCCACACTAACAGGGCAAGCGTCGACATTAGAAGCGGTGCACTGTGGGCAGCTATCCCACAGTTCCCGCAGTCCCCGCTGCCCATTGGAATTCTGGGTCGAGCCCCCAATGCCTGCTGGGGCAAAAAATGTGTCGAGGGTGGTTTTGGGTAACTGTCATCATTCAACCGTCACTCCCGCCTTCCCTCCCTGAAAGCGCCAGCGGGCAATCAGTTCGCGCACTTTTCTGGTGATTGACAGTGCGGACGCCACAGCACCATGAGCATGGAGCCTGCTGCGATCATCGCTGCAGTTATGGCCGTTGTCAACACCTCGCACCTTATCATCCACCTTTTTCAGAGGCAGATGCTGAGAAATTCGGCGAGGAGGCTACGGCAACGCAGTGAGGACATTAAGTCTGAGAGGGGCACAGACTTCTCACAAAGCACGGGACCCCGCGTCGTGGACATCATGGTGGCAATGGGTCATGTTGATGCTGTGGAACGGCGATTCTGGGCCTGGGAAACAAGCACTGACTGGTGGGACCGCATAGTGCTGCAGGTCTGGGATGAATCACAGTGGCTGCAAAACTTTCGGATGCGTAAGGGAACTTTCCTGGAACTTTGTGAGTTACTGTCCCCTGCCCTGAAGCGCAAGGACACCCAGATGCGAGCAGCCCTGACTGTCCAGAAGCGAGTGGCTATAAACCTCTGGAAGCTTGCAACGCCAGACAGCTATCGGTCAGTCACGAATCACTTTGGAGTGGGCAAATCTACCATGGGGGTTGCTGTGATGCAAGTAGCCAACGCAATCGTTGAGCTACTGCTCTCAAAGGTAGTGATCCTGGGAAACGTGCAGGTGATCATAGATGGCTTCGCTGCGATGGGATTCCCAAACTGCGGTGGGGCTATAGATGGAACTCACATCCCTATCCTGGGACTGGCCCACCAGGCCACCCAGTACATTAACCAAAAGGGCTACTTTTCAATGGTGCTGCAAACACTGGTGGACCATAGGGGACGTTTTACCAACCTCAACGTCGGATGGCCGGGCAAGGTTCATGATGCTCGCATTTTCAGGAACTCTGGTCTGTTTAGATGGCTGCAGGAAGGTATTTACTTCCCGGACCACAAAATAACTGTTGGGGATGTGTATATGCCTATAGTCATCCTCGAGGACCCAGCCTACCCGCTAATGCCCTAGCTCTTGAAGCCCTATACAGGCGCCCTGGACAGTGAAAAAGAACTCTTCAACTACCGGCTGAGCAAGTGCAGAATGGTGGTGGAGTGTGCTTTTGGACGTCTGAAGGGGAGATGGAGAAACTTACTGACTCACTCTGATCTCAGCGAAACCAATATCTCCATTGTTATTGCAGCTGGCTGTGTGCTCTACAATCTCTGTGACAGCAAGGGGGAGACAGTTATGGCGGGGTGGGAGATTGAGCAAATCACCTGGCTGCTGATTACGCCCAGCCAGACAGCCGGGCGATTAGAAGAGCCCAGTGGGATGCGCTGTGCATCCGGGAAGCTTTGAAAGCTAGGTTCCAGAGTGAGCAGGGTAACCTGTGACTATTAAGTTTGTTTATTCAGAAGCTGAACCTGCCCCCATTTCTTTACCCAGTTAATGTTGACTATCCTCTGCAGTTACCAACCCCTTTCCACCTCTTCCAACACACCTTTAAAAATAAAATAAATGAAACTTTGTTCATTAACACCGTTTTCTTTATTAAGGATTTTGTGGTAAAGTTTTGAAACTGGGACGCAGACTGTGGTGGGGAGCAGGTGTAGTGATGGAAAGGACGCTTCTAAACTTGAGGAATGACAGGCTCCTGCTCCTAGAGCGGTCCACAGTGGTGGACTGGTTGTTTCAACGGAGCCTGCCACCCCTCCTTTTTGGGATTGGGGGGGGGGGGGGGCGCTATGTGAGTTTGTGGCGGGGGAGGGCGGTTACAGATCCCCTGCTGTGTGGCTCTGTCATCCAGGCTAAGGACCGCTGCATAAGATCTGTAACTGCCCTCCCCCGCCACAAACTCACATAGCCCCCCCACACAGAACATGAAAACCACCTCCCAGACTGACCAGGGTGCCTAGTGACTGCAATGTGTGTGTGAGACCTTCTGCTGAACCTGCCCCCGTGTCTGTACCCTGGTAAAGGTGACTCTCCTCTCCAATTACCAACCCCCTTCCCCCCACCCCCTTCAAACACACTCTCCTCTAAAAAGAACATGACGGAAACAGTAATTAACAGAAACGTATTTTTTATTAACAACTACACAGTTAGGGGATGAAACTGGGAGGGGGGCTTGAGTGAGGTGCTTTTGGAGTGAAGGAAAGGACTTATCAAATCTTTGGGAATGAGAGCCTTTTGTTACTTGAGCAGTCTGCAGGGGTGGAGTGACTGTTTTCACGGCCCCTGACGCCCCTCCTTCTTGGGACTTTGGGTGAGGGGAGGATAGGACTTTGTGGCGGGGGAGGGCGGTTAAAGATAGAATGCAGCGGGGCTCTGTCCTCCTGCCTCCGGTCCTGCAGAACATCTACAAGGCGCCGGAGCGTGTCCGTTTGCTCCCTCATTAGTCCAAGCAGCATTTGAGTTGCCTGCTGGTCTTCCTGCCGCCACCTGTCCTCCCATTCGCTGTGTGATCGCTGGTATTGTGACATCTTCTCCCTGCACTGGGTCTGCTGTGCCGCCTCGGCTCGGGAGCAGCCCATAAGTTCTGAGAACATCTTGTCCTGTGTCCTTCTCTTTCGTCGCCTGATCTGCGCCAGCCTCTGGGAGGGGGATGCTGGGGTAGCTCGGGAGACACTCGCAGCTGTGGGATGGGGAAAAGGGAGTGAATTCCTCACAAAGATACAGTTTTGCGAACAATGAATATAGTCTCTATGAACAAGACCATGCACAGCACCTATCACATGCGCACTCAGTACAAGGTCGAATTTTCAGCCTTCCCATTGAGTGCCTGGGGTCTTGCTGTACAGATCACACAAGCGGGGCCAGACAACGGAATTCGGCTAGCAGGCGGACATGGTAAGCAGTAGACTTCTGCTGCTTAAAGATTAATTTATAGCAGTGCCCTCCTTTCGCGTTCCAAGCAATGCTCCTAGCGATGGCCAGTTCCTGCTGCTGGCAATCCGGCCAGCATGAACTCTGCCCCTGTCCCACCCCCCTCGCGGCTGTCCCCGGGAAAGATCCCTGCATGCTGCCCCTGTCACGCCTCCACTGCATGGCTGTAAACGGCCGGTTACAGTTATGTAAAGGACCAGGCAATCAGTCCCAATACTAACATTCCCCTAATTCAAAGCAGGTCACCATGAGTGATATCACTCTGATGAGGATTTCGGAGACAGAGAAAGAGTGCATGCTGCGTGAATGCCAGCAAGCACCAGGGCCGTATGCCGCCATGCTTTGCGAGGCAATGATCCCGGAGTACTTGCAGCTAGCCTGGCGCGGAAAAGTTTCCTACCATGGAGGATGCAATAAGGCCGCTCTCCCCAGGAACCTGATGCAAAGGCTTTCACAATACCTCCAGGAGACCTTCATGGAGATGTCCCAGGAGGATTTCTGCTCTATCCCTGGACATATTGACAGAATTTTCCAGTAGCTGCACTGGCAAGGACTAGAAACTAAAGCGCCTAGGGCAAACTAATCATGAAAAACCCATTGTTAAGATACCATTCCTATTCTGTTCAAAATAAATGTTTAAAACACTTACCTACTGATGTTTCCCCTGATTCACGGCCTGGGTTACTGCCTTGGGAGGGTTGGTAGGGGATCTCCGTGAGGGTGATGAAGAGATCCTGGCTGTCGGGGAAATCAGCGTTGAAAGCGTTGTCGACTGCCTCGTCCTCCTCATCTGCTTCCTCATCTTCCCCATCCGCGAACATCTCCGAGGAAGCAGCCGTTGACAATACCCCATCGTCAGAGTCCACAGACAGTGGTGGAGTAGTGGTGGCGAACGCACCTAGAATGGAACGCAGTGCCTCGTAGAAACGGCATGTCTGGGGCTGGGATCCGGAGTGTCCGTTTGACTCTTTGGTCTTCTGGTACCCTTGTCTCTGCTCCTTAATTTTCACACGGCATTGTGTTGCATCCCGGCTGTATCCTCTCTCCGTCATGGCTTTGGAGATCTTCTCATAGATCTTCGCATTCCGTTTTTTCGATCACAGCTCCAAAAGCACAGACTCATCACCCCACACAGCGATCAGATCCAAGACTTCCCGATCAGTCCATGCTGGGGCCCTCTTTCTATTCTGAGATTGCATGGTCACCTCTGCTGGAGAGCTCTGCATCGTTGCCAGTGCTGCTGAGCTCGCCACGATGTCCAAACAGGAAATGAGATTCAAACTGGCCAGACATGAAAAGGAATTCAAATTTTCCCGGGGCTTTTCCTGTGTGGCTGCTCAGAGCATTCGAGCTTGGACTGCTGTCCAGAGCATCAGAGTGGTGCACTGTGGGATAGCTCCCGGAGCTATTAGTGTCGAATTACATCCACACCTACCCTAAATCGATTTAAAGAGACCTCTATGTCAAAATAAATAGCTTCGTTGTGTGGACGGGTGCAGGGTTAATTCGAGTTAACGCTGCTAAATTCGACATAACCTCCTAGTGTAGACCAGGCTTCAGTGTCTGGATGTCTATTTCCCATCTAAGCCTCAGAGCAATTCACAAATTGAGGGGGATGTAGATACCTGGACTCACATTCGGGGCCCGATCTGGTAAGTGTACTCAGACTGCTGACTGAATTTCTAGCCAGAAGAGGTGGTGGTCACCTTAAGATTTTTAGCCCAGTGGTTCGAGCCCTTGTAATCTGAGAAAGATAGGTTCAATTGCCCACTCTGCTAAAGGGGGAGAAGGGATTTGAACATGGGTCTCCCATATGGGTGCCCTAACCATGGGGTTAGAGAGTCATTCCCACTTTCCTTCTCTCTTTGGTTCAATCACTCTCATTCTTTATCCAGAGTGGAACAGCTTCAACAAGAGAAATTTGAGGGATGCCCATGTTAGAGAACCCCATAGCTCAGTGGTTATAGCACTTAGCCCTGTGGGAGACCCCGGTTCAACTCTATTTCCCCCTATTAGTAAAGGTGGGGAACTGAATCTGGGTCTCACACATCCTGGAGGAGTGCACTAACTACTGCGCTAAAAGTTACAAGGTAGGCACCACTTCCTCCTATGCGTGTTTTGTGTTGGGTTAGGTGCCTGCCTAAATTATTCTTACCTAAGGCACCTAAGTGCCTGACTCCAGGAGAGCAGTTCCTGGTTCTGAATCACTTGCAAAGACAGGAGCCTCCCTGCAGTGTGAGCTTGGACACCTATCTCCGTGAGGGGGTGGGGTTTAGGACATATCCCTCTAGTCAGCATCTCCTATTGGCTAGTTTAGGTGGCTCCCTGCCTAGCATGCTTGCTGTTGTTAACTGTATTCTAAAGTGCCTATCTTTCTCCATTCACTGTATAGAAGCAACTAACTCAGGCTTTCTGGGTCACAGGATTGTTCCTGTGATTTTTCTAGACACCCATAACGTAGGTGTTGGGACTGCCCCAACATCTAAATCCCTTGTGAATCGAGCCTAAAAGACTACATTGGGCCCAGACCCCACAATGTTACACAAGCAGTCTTTCATAAATACATGTATGTGCAAATTAGAAGTAGATCTGTGGGCTTTTATTGCTTGTTGTCACAAAGAGACACCCAGGCCTGTTACTTGCTGCCTCTGCTATCCCTCTGAAATGCTGTTTTGTTTTTTAATATTTCTTAGAGTCTGTATTTTAAATGTATGGATGAAATCTTTGTGTGGATCGGTTTACTGTTACCCATCATATTTCAGTTTCACTTTCCATGTTGTGCTACTCTCCTTGACCCATCAGATTTTTTTTCCCTTTGTTACACCTTGTATTATACTGTAGTTTCTTAACAAGTAGAATGAGATGAGGAATCAGTGTTCAGATCTAGAGCCACAGATTAGCGTTAAGGTTCAGATTCAGTGAAATCTCATGAGCTGTTCTCAACTAGATTTGGTCCTATTGATGCAAATCAACTGAGATTGACGAATCCTAGCAGATTTATGAACCCTTGACTGGAGACAATCTCACAACGTCAGCTGTTCATGAGATTTCCACCAACTTGTCACATCTGAACCCGAAACAGAAAATGCAACCCTTTAATTTTGAACATGACCTGGAACATAAAACACACAGGTGGAGTTTGGGACCTCAGAATTACAATAGGAACCATTCAAATCTGAAAGGACTTAGAAGCAAGTGCAAATGGGATAGAATGCATTAACAAAGTGTTCTTTTGCTTAAAAAAAAAATTAAAGAGATTCTAACAGATTACTAACAAGGATATTTTCCTGAATCTCAACTGGTTTAGATTGGTGTATTCCCATTGGCTGCAATGGAGTTACACTGATTTACACCAGCTGAAGATAAAGATCTGGCCCCTTCTTTATTAAATCACAAAACACAGCATAACCTATGAATAAACCATCCTTTAAGCAGAACTCTCCTACAATATTTTCTCTTAAAAGGTCTGCATGTACATCTCCAAATAAGAGTTATTTCTCCTTGTTTAAACTAACAGAGCCTGAAAACTAGGGTTAGTAAACAAATTACATTGAACCTTTTTCCTGCAAAAAAACAAGGTTTACCAATAAAGATTTGTTGTGAAAACTGTCAGCTTTCTGTGGATAATATTGATTTATTTGTTGAAAAACTGATTGTCCAAAAAATACAAATATTTCAGTTTTTAGCCCAAAACCAAAGTATTCTGACATTAAAAGGCCACTGAAGTACCTCATGGAAGCTGTCATTCCAGTGCCTCATTCTCTTCTATGAAGTAAGGTCTCCAGTCTGACTTCTTCAGTTGTAATACACGATGGCTATGCATCTATCATTGTGCATCACCTCCTCTCAGAAAAAAGGTGAGACTATTGTGCATGATGGAAGACATAGTCTGACTAGGGAGCCCAGCCCACAGAGGAAAATGAAAGGATGAGGCACCTAAACTGCAGCTCCCATAAGGTACTGCAGTGGCATTTCAGAATCAAAAATATATTTGTTTTCAACCAAGCTATTTTTTATTTCAAATTTTTCCACCAAAAACTCAAAATTCTCCACAAACAAAAACCATAACATTTTCCAACCAGCTTTATTAAAATTGTTTTTGCAACTTAGGAAGTAAGCGAAGAGGGCAAGCTAGGATATGCTTTCCCTAATGTATGAACTGAAGTACCTTACCTTATAGATATCCAGGAATCCACACTGATGGTCAAATCGAGTGTACAGCTCATTCAGCATGCTGATCACCTGCATGGGGGTGCACTGGGCACACACAGCTGTGAAGCCAACGATGTCTGAGAAGAGCATGGTAACATCATCAAACTTCCTGGCCTGAACTTGCTGCCCCTGCCACAACCGTTGAGCCACCTCTTCTGGGAAAATAGAAATAAGAAGATCCACTGTCTTCTTTTTCTCCTCTTCCAGAGCTTGGTGTGTTCGCTCTAACGTTGCCTTCAGTTTATCCATTCGTTTCTTCAAGCCATCTTGGGCCTTTGCCTGCTCCCCAACCAATATGACGTCACGGGTAGCATCGTGGATAGGTATGTCAGAAAGATGTAGGCCTCGGCCCATCAGTTCATCCAGCTTGTCCACGCAAGGGGAACCCAAAAACAAAATAGAATTTGACTCGGGCACATGGATCATTTGGCCTTTGACTTCCATCACCTGCAAAATGTAAATGGAGTTTAAAAAACAAAGTTATTAATTAATAAGTGTACATGGACCCTCACTCCACTCTCAACTCAGCACACATGCAATAGGCCAATTGGTGGGGTCTTCTTATATCCTTAACGTAAACAATAAACATAAACCTTACCCTAAGCACCCCTCTTAAGTTGGCTGTTCCTAGGGTTTCTATCTGCACAACTTCCTATCTCTCCTTTTGCCTTGGAGAGACTCGGGTCTTTTATACTCTCAAATTGGATCTAAAGAGACTCATCCAGAGGTGCTGGAACAATTTGTATAGTGGGGGTGCTGAGAGCTAATGAATCAAACTGTAAGCCTGCATATAATGGAAACTACATCAAGCCAGAGGGTGCAGCAGCATCCCTCACACCCATAGTTCCAGCACCTATGGACTCACCTGGTCTGGTTGCCAGGGTGAGTCAGAAAAATAGCCTTGTATCTCTTTGCATGGCTCTACAGCATTACTTTCTGTCACAATGATACCCAAAAATGAGATCCTGAACCCACCTGCACCACATTTAAATGTGAAAAACCATCACAGTAAAATATGCTTCTTAGGATGAGCATAACTAATTGCAGGGATAACTTAGCTGACACGAGCAGGCCCAAGTTAAGACAAGACAACCCCAAACAAGTACTTGCTGAAACAACTAACTGTTGTGTATGTTTAGAATAAATAAAGGAGGCAGGAACTAGCTAAGCTATTGTGTGTATGTTTATAGTAAAAAAGTAGGCAGAAACATCTTGAACTGATTAGCTTGCCTTATGCAATATGGTCCTTACATACAAGTAGTATAGATCAGTGGCTCTGAAGCTTTCCAAACTATTATATCCCTTTCAGGAGTCTGAGTTGTCTTGCATACCCCCAAGTTTCATCTCACTTAAGAATTACTTGCTTACACAATCAGACATAAAAATACAAGTGTCACAGCACACTATTACTGGAAATTTGCTTACTTTAGTTTTAATCGTATAATTATAAAAAATCAATTGGAATATAAATATTGTATTTGCATTTCAGTGTTTAGTATATAGAGCAATATAAACAAGTCATTGTCTATATGAAATTTTAGTTTGACTTCTCCAATGCTTTTTATGTAACCTGTTGTAAAACTAGGCAAATATCTAGAAGAATTGGTGTACCCCCAGAAGACCTCTGCGTACCCCCAGTGGTACGCATACCCCTGGTTGAAAACCACTGGTATAGATGTTAGCAGCTAGGAAATATGTATATAAAGTCAAGTGTGTAGAGTGTGACATGAATTGGAATTGTGGTATCCTCATATCTAAACCCAAGAGCTGTTACATGCCTAATAAAGTAACTGGAGTGACGAGCTGGAGTCGAACTGAGTTTTTTGGATCCCAGAGAACTGGATGAAGGGTTCTTCCAGAACTGAATAAAGCATTCTGGAAAAGTGGAAAAGTTCTCTGAGGGAATCCCAATGCTAATGTTACTAGGTCTGCTACTAGAATGTGGTTGGCCTGAAAAGCAAATTCCACAGTAGCTATCTCTCTATTAACTAACAATAATTCACAACAAGCATGAAAAGAGATTAAAGGGGAAGAGGGAAGTCATTTGAATGAGACTGAGACAGTGAAATAGCTTAGGTTCTATTAAAAAAAAAACCCAATTACTGACTGAGTCAGAGGAGGCTGAATTAGAGAGGAAGCAAATAAGGGGACATGACAGAAGCATACAAAATAATGAATGTCACAGAGAAGGTAAATTAGGTGCTCCTATTGACCCTTTCATTTTGCTGGCTCTCTCTCTATTCTTGCATTATAAGAAAGGACACATTCTGTTACAGTTCATTTATTACCTGCCAATATAGGATTCACGAGATACTTGAATTGTATTTACAAAATGGAAAAAATAATCAGAAAGGTCAGATGGGATAGAAAAGTCTTGTGAAGGATCAGAATGTTCCCAGGCCTCAAACATGATCTGCAGAAACATTCATCTCAGTTACTGGCTCAAATCTAGCTCAGGCTGTTAGTTGTCAAATGTCACTTCCCTAAGGGAGATCTTCAGTGGCCTATGCGAATGAAGCCTTAGGGCTTGTGTACACAGCCCTACAGTGCAGACTACAGCAGTGTGAACTGCATGCGCACCAAAGAGTTACTCTAACTACATGCTGCTAGACCCTGCTAGTGCAAATGAAAGTGGACCACATTAACAGGAACTAAGTACATTTTCATTCAGACTAGCAGGGTCTACACAGGGCAGTTACAGTGCAACACTTTAGGGCACACTACAACTTACACTGCCATATTCTGCATATTCTGGCAGTATAAGTTCAAATGTCAATGCCTGAGAGGGCATCAAAGCTGAACTATATTTAAATGCTTAAGTGCAGTCTTTCAGTTTCAGCACTGAGGCATGTCAGCAGGGCATCATGCGGAAGCTCGCAGTGCCACTGAATATGTTGTACTCTTCAGTGGATAGAGCACTTAAGTTTTCCATACATCTAGCACTGTTCACCAGCACTCCAACTGAATAATATGTTTCCTAATGAAAAAGTTTATGGGCTACACTCTGATCTCCATTGACTTACTCAGGATTACATTGGTTCGACTGAGATAAGAAATGGTCCTGTTGTTTCTTCAGGAAGACAGTCAAAAGACAGCTCGGGAGACATGTATGTTTTAAGTGAACAGAAAATCAGTAAAGTAGAACTCTCAGTGACTATTCTATATTACTTTCAGTCATAAGTAAAACAAGCATGGGTCATTCTAATAATCATGATTCAAGTTCATATTCCAGTAGTGCCCTAAGATCACAATCAGCACTGAAGCCCTATCATGTTAGGTAATGAACATACACATAGGAGGACACATTCCCTGCCCAAGGAGTTTACATTCTAAATAGGAAAGACAGAACGATGGACAAACAGCATCCGGAGCACAAAGTTCAAGCTGATGTCTAGGGATCATGTTGTCTGAATTAGATACTTTTCTTTCCTCAAAAACATCTTTTCCTGCTACCCCTCCTTTCACCTGGCCAGCTGCCCAAGCAAAAAGGTTTCATCATAGCTGCTGCTGCAACACTTTACCCTTCTTCCACCCGCCCTAACCTCCAAAATAAAACCAAAAGCCCAAACCGTCCAATCTAATGTTATCTGTAATATTGTCTTACTGTAAGTGCCTAAAGGCCAGAAAGCATCTGCTCAGTATCCGCTCAGTGGCTTGGGGAGATGTTGGGAGATTCCTTTTTCCAATGGGGGTTCCCTGAAGTGCAGCCATTGGCCAGCATTGCCTCTCCTGCCCCTCAGTCTGCGGCTGATGGCTCCATGCCCTTTCCCAAGCCTGTGTTATTGATTGCCATATAGTACAACCCAGATAACAGCAATACACATCTTACTGCCAACCTCAGACCGAGAATTCAGCAAGTGAAAGATCTTGGGCAATTGAACTGCCACATGCCTAATTTATTTCCCCGGGTGCCTATTGTTAGTGTTTGTATTTCTATGCCTTTACTCCCTAACTTCATTCTGGGAGATTCATTTGAATGCTGCTTGTGTGAGAAAGCTACTAAACTATATAACCCAGCATACGGAATTCTCCAAGATTAAGTGCTCTCTCTCATTTTAAAAACATAATGATCCTTATTTAATACGCAAGATAAATAGGTGACTGTTTCATATGCACAGCTTAGCAGTTTAAAAGGGCACATCAGGAAATGTTTTAGCTCTGTAGTGCAAATTGCCAAACGTTAAATTCTCATGTATGGCATTTTGAATTTTTTCTCCCTTTTCAGGGATTAATAGGCAGCAGGTTTAAAAACAAAAGGAAATATTTCTTCACACAACACAGTCAATCTGTGGAACTCTTTGCCAGAGGATGTTAAGGCCAAGACTATAACAGGTTCAAAAAAGAACTACATAAATTCATGGAGGATAGGTCCATCAATGGCTATTAGCCAGGATGGGAAGGAATGGTGTCCCTAACCTCTGTTTGCCTGAAGCTGGGAATGGGTGACAGGGGATGGATCATTTGATGATTACCTGTTCTGTTCATTCCCTCTGAAGCACCTGGCATTGGCCACAGTCAGAAGACAGGATAATGGGCTAGATGGACCTTTGGTCTGACCCAGTATGGCCGTTCTTATGATTGTTTTCTTCTTTGTGCTAATTATTAATTGCCTATAAAATAAACTGCCCTGTGCTACCACCACTAAAGGCATGTCTACACTGCAAAAAAAGGTGTGATCTTAACTCAGCTTATCTAACCTGCATTAGCTAACTTGGGTTTATGTAATAGGCTTCCCTATAGACTTGAACTTGAGCTGCTAACCCACTTTAAAGTCAAGTTGTCATGTCTTCACTGCTGTTTTTAACCTGAGTTAGCCAACATGGGTTAAGAACACACCTTTATTTTGCAGTGTAGACGTATCCTAAATTGCTCAACCTCCAGCTGGCTATATGGTGTCACTTTTGAGAGAAGTACGAGCATAAAATAAACTGAAGGAGACAAGATTAGCCCTGGCCTGGAAGGGTGGTCAAGAACTTCACAGATTTTCACTTTTATTATATATGGGGCATTTCTTAAATTTTAATTAACTGTATTTAATGTGCAGGATGGAAGCATTTAAATTTTTATTTTAAAAATAGTTAGCCATACTGTGTAGGATAAGTCCTCTTGAAATGGATGTGTATCATTATTACCTATATAATAAATACTTTAAAGGGAAATTCTGCTCTCCGTTACATCAGCATAAATTGAGAGCAATTCCACTGGCTTGAGGAGGCGTTACTCCCAATTCACACTAGCATAATTGAGAAGAATAAACCCTCTGAAAATAATAATTATACATTATTGTTTAAAGGATTATGTTCTTTTGCAATTATTGTGCAGTCTAACAGCCTCAGAAAGATAAATAAAAATGCAGCCTCTAAGAGATATTTACTTCCATTACAAACTCAGGCTCATCAGAATGAGGACAAGTAGAGTCTCCTACTAACCTTCCTCCCAAAGATCTACCAAGTACATAGTCACATTACTGTGGTAAGTGCCAAGCCTATATTTTAGAAGGTGAGGGACTGCCTCGGAGTTCTCTATGCCAACAGCTACCTCATTAGATTTCCCAGGCTTGGTAAACTCTGGATTCACACTGTTCTAGGAATACACTGTTCTCTGCAGAAGAGAAGAATGAGGGGGGATTTGATAGCTGCTTTCAACTACCTGAAAGGGGGTTCCAAAGAGGATGGATCTAGACTGTTCTCAGTGGTAGCAGCTGACAGAACAAGGAGTAATGGTCTCAAGTTGAAGTGGGAGAGGTTTAGGTTGGATATTAGGAAAAACTTTCACACTAGGAGGGTGGTGAAGCGCTGGAATGGGTTACCTAGGGAGGTGGTGGATTCTCCTTCCGTAGAGGTTTTTAAGGTCAGGCTTGACAAAGCCCTGGCTGGGATGATTTAGTTGGGAATTGGTCCTGCTTTGAGCAGGGGGTTGGACTAGATGACCTCCTGAGGTCCTTCCAACCCTGATATTCTATGATTCTATGATTAATCATGAGATCAAGAGCCGACAAACTGAATGCCAACTCTATCACCTAGTCATTACAGAAAAATCTGGTGACTCTACCGCAGCACGTGGTGAAT
This sequence comes from Trachemys scripta elegans, assembly GCF_013100865.1. NCBI lineage: Eukaryota > Metazoa > Chordata > Testudines > Emydidae > Trachemys > Trachemys scripta. The sequence goes on along the minus strand of NC_048298.1, from coordinate 310,966,156 downwards.
TGATGAAAGTAGATAATCTGGAAAATTCTGTTAACTGTAGTGACTGACAGGCCCACGGGAAGCACAGGGGAGATACTGATGGGCATCTTTGAGAAAGTTTTTGAAACAAAACTTCCTGCTTCTTTGAGCAGGTCTCATATATTCTGTAGCCTTCATAATATTCCTATAAGCAGACAGCTTCCGCTTTGATTTTGATAACTATGCAATTTTCCCTGTGCTGTGACTATTTCCTTTTTCCTTCTAGAGGAGAGGGTCGGGATTATGGCATTGGGCCCCACACCTGCAAAATATAGTTACGAACGTGCTTTATGCATAAGAGTGGATTAAATGGAACTTCTTGTGCAAGTAAAGTTAAGCAGTCTAAGTACTTTAGATATGTATATTTGGCCACTTTGTTCCCTCAACAAATTAAGAAGTCATGTTTAATAATCTGAATCTTGCTTTTCTGTATGATTATGAGAAATTTATAATTGCCCAGTTGGAATGCTGGAGGGGAAATGGAGAAGTGCATTTTCCATACTAGAATGCAGGGTGTAGTGTAAATAGTTGGCTGGATAGGTGGGTAATTTTACCCTGAAGGGTGATTTTTTAGGGAATTCATTTGTACCAGAGTTTTTATTTAATTCATCACATTTGAAACCCTGATTCTTCTTTTACTTACATTTGTAATGTCTACATGGCAAATCCTACCTTCCTTCACTGCCGTTGCTTGCAGTGAGTTAGGTGTGCAAGGGCACCATAATTTAGCAAGCCTATCCAGGGACTCTGCACCTTCTGCATGCAGGAGCTCCCTCCACATTTCTGCACAGTGACACTTGCATGGAGGTGGGATCGGAATCAGAGAATCACTGCTGCACTGAGGAACTGGTCATTTTCCCCACACTGAGTGGTGGGAGTAGAGGGCACAGGAGCACACAGGGCTACTATAGACTCAAGACCTGGTTAGTGCAGGATTCCTTCCTTGTCCCCACAGAACTTTCTTTCCACAAACCTGGTCACTTGGACTTGGTGCTGAAAGGAGGGTCCAGCCTTACCTATGCAATCAGTTCTGTACATTGCAATCTGTAAGATTATTTTTCTCTTCTTCTTTCACCTTAACTACACAAGATCTATTTTGTCTGAACTGAGTGTTCAGTCTGAGGACAGACACTTTGGCCCATATCCTCAAGTCAACTGTGGGATGTCCATTTACAGCAGCTGAAGATCTGCCCTTTGTTTCACAAGTGCTTATGATGATTTATTCTAAATCTGTGAACTTCCTAGAATATTTTTTTTTAAATTAAAGATACCTCTTTTTCTATCAATTTTCCCCCTTATATTTGCAATTCCTGGCTATTTTCTGAATTTGTGAAAAAAAATTATAAAACGGGATCAGGGGACGAATAGTATGCCATGATATTGTACATATTGTGAAACATACTGTATACTGAAGGCCACTGAAGTTGGCTGCTACACTGAAGAGATGGTTAATGCCACTAAGCTCTGCTGTACTGCAGAAAAGCAATTTACCGTTCTTATTATGAGGCAGCTTTGTGCCACGCAGTGCAACAAAATATAACAACTGATAATTCCCAATGGTCTTCCTTGCAACAATCCCATAAGAAAAATTGTGTACGATATCAGGATAGTGAAGGGGAAGCAGAAACTCAGGTGTTACTTGCCAAAGCAGTCTAAGAAAACTGGATAGCTTTTTTGTTTGTTTTCTAGAATAAATATCATGAAAACTGAGTGGATTAATCACAGGAATCAGGAAATCCCAAATCCTAATCTCAACCCTGAAGCTGACTCACTGTCTTCTTCACTGTCTGCTTGTCAGTTTCCAAACAGGGGAAGTTATCTATTGCAAAAAAGGGTGCTTGACGATCAATTACTAAATATCTTCACAGGGCTTTGATGATGAAAAGAGAAATATAAAAGCCAAGTACTATTATTAGTTGTCATTTATTTATGCATTTAAATCATCGTTACATCACCAAGACACAAAATATGCCAAGGAGTGCAGTTTCATCTCCTACTAGAATTCCTAGCTGCCCCACAAGTGGGGCAATTTAGTTAGCTATAGTAATGAATAGCTCATGTGAGCTGCAGGCTGAAATATTGCTATCTTGCCTTTCTTGATATTTAAAAAAAAAAAAAAAAAAAAAAGTTGGACACTTCTACGTCTAAGTTTTTCTAGGTTTTATACTTACAATTACATCAAAAGCAATAACACCAAACTGGAGAACAAATTTCACACTGATATTGACACCTCCAATTTACTACAAGCACTTTAATTTACCACAGTCACTTTATAACCTTTTAACGAAACTGGTAAGCTTCAAAGGGATCCTTCCTAAAAATCAAATGGCTTTTGACCACTGCACTCAAAAGTTCTAATTTGCTCCAGTATTTTAGATTCAAGCGTCTAAGTCCCAGTTTTGAGACCACTGCAATTCACACAATTCACCTGCTGAATCCTGTAGGTGCCTAGACTCCCGGAGCACCTAATTTTTTTCACTGAAAAGTTTCCTCGGTACCCATGTTTCTGCCTCTGCACATGTGCACTGCTGCTTCCCTCTAGGTATGACTATCTCCCACCTGAGCCCTTGTGCAATTCACAAACCAGGGAAGACAGATAGATGTTCACCAGTCTAATTTGTGTGTGGGGCCCCGATGAGTACGCCTACCAGGCTGGCCCTTCAGGCAAGTTCACACAAAACAGCCACCAGGTGGAGAAGAGGCCTCCCTCAATACCTTGAGCCCAGAGGGCAGGGTACACACATGGGAGGTGGATGACCCCCCCCCAGTTCAAGTCCTCCCATCTTCTTATGAGATGAGATTTGAACAGGGATCATCCACCTTTGAGGGATGTGCTCTAACCACTGGGCTACAGGATATTCTGATGCAGCGCTCCCTCAGTCTTTCCTGTTGAAGCTATTCCATTGTGGATTAGCTAAGTAAAGAACCAATGGGTCAAGTCATTCTCACCTAAGTTGGCTACTTTGGGGATCTCACAGTTAATCACAAAATCTAAATTGGATATGAGAATGACTGATTTCATTCAGCTCTGATTTCAACCAAACCAAGTTTTTATCTTAGAGGGAAGGGAGGACACAAACCTTTACCAGAGGTGCATGGAAACATGTATATGCATTTAAGGACTGATGCACCGAATGAAGTGCATTGGAGCTGACAGTACCCAGTACTACTCAGCAGATGCTCAGGATCTTGCAGGACTGGAACCCTTAGTATTTGCTCATAAACTCAGCTCCGAGCATTGTCAGACAATGTTATGCCATCAAATAGCAAAGTGACTTACACGTTTCAGGTTATTTTTAGAAATCCCCAGGGTGTTACATAACGTGCAACAGCCTCCTAACTGATGAAAGGAATTTTAGCATTTTCTATTGTAATTTTTTGAAGAACACAAAATGGCAGTGTCTATGCAGCAGGGATCTATCTTAAGGAAAATCAGAGAACTGGATGGAAAATAGTAATTTGCTGTAATGTAAAAGGAAAGGAAAGGAAAGGAAATAAAATCCTGCATTTGCAGCTACCGCCATAAAGCCAAGTTCTTAGATATTTAATTTTCAATGAATAAGAATGGGCTAGATTGAAACAAAAAAAGTAAAGTAACCCGCAGACGCACCCCCTGCCTTTCTGCATGTGGAGTAAAAAATTAGATTTTAAATGGAAGCAGTGTAATTGATATCCTATACTACGAAGGCAAGATTCCTGCATAATCACACCACAGAGTAAGGGGGAATCAGGTTGGACCTACTCCAGTTGCAACTTGGGTGTGCATGGAAGGAGAAAGCATGGGTTAAAGACCTGCTATTCCCTTGCAACCGAGTGGACAATACAGTGGGTAATGAAAAACTTAAGTAATGTAAATGATTCATGGGGTCTTCTACAGTCCCTCTGCACTGGCGTGAACTTCAGTATCCAGTAAGTTTTTTCATGATATGATTACATCACTTGCCAGCCAGTGGAACTGGCCCAGCACAAGATGAGGGAGGAAGTAACTACACCCTGAAAACAGGTTTCACAACCTAGAATGCCTCTTCTCTTGCTCCAGCAGAGACAAGACTCTTCCCCTTTTTCAGTGGTGTAGCTACATGCTGCTCCCAACCCAAGCCTGAGCCCAAAGGGTCAATCTAGATTTGGATGAGGCACTATTGAAAAACTCACGTGTCCTCCCTTTCTTAGAATGAATCTTCTTATCCTAAAGCAAGAGGAGCTCCGCTAGAACAAAGAGCCATAATTCAAACATCCCATGGCAGATTTTCTAAATCTTGTCCACTTATGGGTATTCCAAAATAGAGCGATGACTAATGTGGAATCTCTGTAGAGGGTACAGGATGTGGTGCTTAAAGTTCCCTTTCCCCATCAGACACAAAAGAGTGAAAGGCATTCAGCAAAATCACAAAGTAAAAACAAATCCTCTGAACTGGCCTGGACATTCCAAAACATCTCGCTGAATAAAAGAATGATCTACAAACCATTGAATGAAACATTTTGGAATACAGAGTTTAGAATATATAAAATATGACCTGAAAAGATTTTTTTTCTTTAAAATTGACTTTTTAGTCTTTTGCTGGAAAACCTACTGCAAACTTTAGATGCCATTATTAGAACTTTGATTGGAATCTGAGATTTTTGGCATCAAAAATACAAGCAGGGAATTGTAGTAGATTCCTAGGGTAGTGTTTTCAAACTGGTCTGAGTTAGGAGCACAGTTCCCTTTGGCTGATTATTTTGAAAACCCCATCTTTAACCTCTATGTGAACCAGCCACTAGGGGGATACAGGATCACATACATTTATCCAATGTGTTATATGTATATAATAATTTTGCCACAAAGTTATTATATTGCAAGAGGAAATCCCTGGCTCTACTGGTTAGGGTCTTAAAACAACAAACACATGTACATTAATTCTGCACTGCAACTGCCGCAGAATCCATTTGTTTTATTGATAGCCATTTCACGGTTTGAATGCAATAAAACCAACACCAATCAAGTTGTAAGACAAGCATAAGGAACCTGTTATCCCTCAAGTTCTCTCTCTATATTTGGAAGGGGTAGCAGCACTCTGCATTTCCAATAAGTGTTCACCAAACAAGTATTTCCCAGAATACAAACGACAGTAAAGTAGTACAAGTTAAAGAGGGAGCAAAAGCACAGGAGGTCAAAAATAAGTCATTTAAGTCTAAAGATGAGAACTGTTTAAAAACAAACAAACAAACAAACAAAACAAACAAACTTTGTGCTTCCTGAAAAGTTGGTTGTACAGATTAAAGTAACCTAGGGTGACCAGATAGCAAATGTGAAAATTGGGACGGGGATAATTGGCCCCTATACAAGACAAAGCCCCAAATATCGGAACTGTCTCTATAAAATTGGGAAATCTGGTCACCCTAAACAAGCCCTCCTTTGGTCTAACAAGGCAGCAATCCAAATGCTCACTCAGTTTGCCAGCTTCACAGGGGTAAAAATAATATTTGCTACAACTAACCCTCCTGAAATAAGCAACAAAGAGTCCTGTGGCATCTTATAGACTAACAGACGTATTGGAGCATAAGCTTTCGTGGGTGAATGCCCACTTTGAAATAATTAGCCCAAATTATTAGTTACATTTTCCTTCTACCTCCTGCCTTCCTTCTGCACCTGTTTATATTTTAGGAGCATTCAGAGTGAATATACACTTAGGCACTGTGGGTTATCCCACTTGCTACCTGCATTCCTGATGTCTCCTGATGTCCTTAACTCTTACAGTGTATTAGGTCAAACTCACACCTTTCTCATTTGAGTCTCCTCTCAAGGTCCTACTCACAAAAAAATAGTCTAAAAAAATGAAATGGTGTTTCAATAATTTCTAGGTTAAATATGTCAAATTTACAAGTAAAGCCACCTGCACCCCTTCCTCCACAGGCCGGTGACAAATACAGATGGAACAGGCCTAAGGATAAGGGATAGCATATACAGTGTGACACAGCTGGGTCACTATTTGGGTGATTAGCTCCATCAACTCTGAATGACAAGCCATGTCAACCTAGAAATCAATCCAATCCCCACTGATGTCAATGGATTCCCATTGACTTCAGAGCTTCATCAGGCCCCTATTACATATTCAATGCAGGTGAAACTGAATATGCTGAATTACAAGCAGTAGAATTGAATCTTTAATTGAAAATTTTATGCAAATATTAAGTATGTTTGTCTGCTGACCTATTTAAAAAAAAATCCTGTCGTTTTTTGAAAATATCTTAGTATCTCTCTTACCACAAATTAAGGTAACGATCAGCACTGAGAGCTAAGTATCATCAGTATGTTTCAATGTATTCCACTGGAACCAATTTTCACAAAAAAGACAGACATTTACAGGGGGAGTTTCTCTTATAATAAATATCTTGACGATACTAATCAGAATAATCTGTGGAGTAGCTTTCAACGTTGTAACTTTTTGCTTTTGTTACAAATTCCATTTTTACCTATCCAGACACAGCAAGCATCAAAGCCCTTCCCATTCCTAGTGAATTATTTGACAAAAACCTCAGAGTAGATTGAGTAATGCAATAGCTGTAGTGCTCCATAGAACTGTATTAATGAAAGTCTCAATCATGCACATTAAGCACTGGTCCACTTTCCCACAAAGCCAGTCAGAAGGTAGATCTTTTCCTACAACTGTGGATGGGCAAATGTCATTTTCTGATATTCAGAGTAGTTTGTAATCATACCATGAAAAAACCTATTGGAGACTGAAGTTCATCCCAGTGCAGAGGGACTACAGAAGACCCCATTGATCATTTACTCTACTTAAATTTTGTATTACCCATAACACATATGCACAAGGGAGATATATAAAACATAACATATAAACATTATAGATAATTAAGCACCAGAAGCCCCATTCAGGACTGGGACCCCAGTGTGTTGCACAAACAAACAAAGACTTCACTGAGCCTGCAATCTGAGGCCCTAATCCTGTAAATATTTTATTCCCATGCTGAACTTGAAGTCAATGGGACCACCTATGTGCTTATAGATAAGTAGGTGCATAAACATTAGCAGGATCAGGGCCCTATTACTTAGTGTTTGTAAAGCACTTCAAAGATGTAAAGCATTATATAATTGACAACTATTATTCTTTTGTTAAATCAGCCTTTTAAATTATTTATTTCAATTTCTATCAATGTGTACATGACGGGGCGCACTTGCCCCATTCTCGTACTGTGAGGGTTACCTCTACTCTCTGGGCTGAGGAGGCCAGGCCCCCAAGGTCCCTGCTGGGCATGCTGTGGCTGGAGACTAGATATAAAAAGGAGCAGCTCAGCTCATTCAGGGCTGACCACAGAAGAGAGAGGATGGACACTGCGAGCTCCAGCCTAGGAACCACGGAAGCCCCAGGCAGCGGAAACCAGGGACACTTAGACTCCGGAGGACACCCAAGGAATGTCAGAGCTGCTAGAAGCCACACCGACCAAGGAGCCCAGAGACCCTAGTGACACCGGAGATGCTGCATCAGGAACAGTGTAGGAAGTAGTTCAGGGGGACCAGTTATTGTGCCACGTGGGGTCAGTGTGTTTTGGGTGGATTCCCCACTGATCCAGTGGCAGGCATACTTGCCACTGACAGGGCCCTGAGCTAGGACCCGGTGGAGCAGGAAGGGCCCGGGTCTCCTACCCAGCCACCAGGCCCCACCTCCCAGGTGGCACCCCACTCTTCGACCTGCCGCCAGGCCAAACAGCCCTACTGAAGAAGGCCATTATACTGACTCCGGCCACTATGCCACACAGCCCTGCTAAACAGGGCAGCCCTATTAGCTCTGGCTGCTAAGCCACATAGCCCTGAGAGGGGTCAGCCATATTGACTTCTACCCTTAGGCCAAGCTATCCAAAGATAAGGGATGGTTGTATAGACTCAGCTCTGGGACCATCATTACCCCCACTCTGTCCCAAGAAGGGTCTGGGTGCATTTGCCCCACAGCAGTGTACAAAAAACACTACACTTTTGAAGCATGATCCAAAGCCCTCTGAAGCCAGTGGAAGGGCTTCCAGTCTTCACAATTTCAGGTCTGCCCCTAAGTATCTGTCACAAAACAAAAGTGCAACAGTGAAAATAAAACCAACAGCTAACCCATGAAAATTCAACTCCCAACAAAATTTCTACTTTTAATTTGACCAGTCCTGCTGTCTTGATCGATCAGTTAATGGATTATGTCCTTTGTCACTCCATGGCACTGCCCTCTCATTTTATTTCTTTTACAGCTTCAGGTATCCTTTTTTTGGTGCTGTTTTATTTTTAAACCAAAAGCAGTGAAACAGTTAACTGAGAATATAGGGTTATTCATAAAGCCAGGAGACAAAGAAACAGTAGTAGCTCTCCCCTTTGATCAGTACAGAACAGATATAGATATATATATTAGAGAGAGAGAGCGAGCGAGCGAGCGCGCACACCTGCTAGGATATTTGACATTCCATAGATCACCAAAAGGGTATCTGAAAATTCTTGAGATTAAAAGGTCTTTTAGACTATGCATTAACTGGACAGTAGACTGTAGCCTGCAAAAACAAAAACAATGTCTTTAAGACATATATACCAACTCCTTCCTTGTTCCACTTAATCTGAAGTATATAAACCAGCCTCAGAGCCCTTCCACCGCCACACCAACTAAATAGATTAAATCTAGGATTTAGTCTCTTTTTTTATTTTTTTAAACTTTAGTACACCACCTATCACCTATTTTACTAACAGATTTCACATCTATCATTCCAGCCTGACATGGGCATAATTTATTTCTTGCCAGCGATTTTAGGTGTACCACAAGTGTTCAATGTACCATATCAGGAAAGCTCTAAGGCTGCTTTTCCCAGATCGACCTCCTCCAAATTAGACGTAGATGTGCATCTGGGGCCCAATCCATCTCCCAGTGAAATCAATGTAAGGATGCCCATGGATTTTAATGGAAATTGGATCAGACTTTTTTCTTTTCTTTTTTTAAAAGGACCTTTTCTGTATTACACATAGGGGCCTGAATTCCCCATCAGAATGTACATTACAATACATCATGGAGACAATAAGCCCTCCACTTGTGTCATTCTATTTAGAAATCTCTATCTGGAGTCTGTTAAAGGGCCCTTGGCAAAGTAATGTATTTAGGCCAGAAGAACTGACCTACTTTGACTGTCCCATGTTGAAGGTTTTATTTTTAAGGAATTCACTGTGTATTTTACAACCCAATCCTTGCTGCATCAAGACATTTAAAGAAACCCAAAACAATTAACACTTCTACAACTTTACTATAAAAGGTAACAGCTCACACAATAGGGAAGAACAAGGCCCTCATGAATGTTATTTCCCCCTATTTATTTTATGTTAAAACATCTATTTAGAGTTCTGTTTCATTCATTATGAATGATGTATTTTTCTTTGCATGAGTCACAAAATTGGAAAATAATTACGTAAATGGTGTTATTTCAGTTTGGGACATCTGCCATCTGCCAGGATGCCTGATTAGTCTCGTCCCAATTCAGGAAACTGCTTAAGCAAATCATAGCTGCATTCCAGTGATGCTATAGGTACACAGGTTGTCATGTACTTTGTGTCCTTTGCTAATAAATGGTAAAACATTTTTATTATTGTATTAGTTGAAGCTTATACATTAGGATTACTGTGGATGTGACAACTTGGGTTCACATATAGCAGTCTGATTTCAGTGTTTCATATCGTAGGGTGAGGAGTTGGTGTAAAAACTTAGATAAACAGACTAACAGATTAGATAACTAGGAATTCCTCTACAGTTACTGAGGATAAAATTTTCAAAAGTGCTTAAATGACTGGTAGCAAGATTTAAGTTTATGACTGCTGATTTCTCATGTGAGTGACTAAGAAACGCTACTTGACTGGCTATATTATATTTGTAAGAGAAATAAGATATATTGATAAGAAAAATATATAGTTATGAAAGGATCCTTCTGCAGTTTAAACATTTATTTATGCAGTGAGAGTGCCCCATTTCCAATTCTAACAACAAAATTAGCAGCAAAATTATTCCGCAAGCTCTGCAGCCTCAGAGTTTGTGAATAAAATTCCTCAATGAGATGGAGTATTCGCAGCACTGCTTAGAGGAGGGTACTGCTGAAAATTCAGCAGTCTTAGTACTTATTACATCTCAATCAAGTGTCTTAAAGTCAGGAAATAATCTCTCTCCTAGACCGGGTACACCATTCTCTGCACACAATCTGAAGGAGCACTGCACAAATATGAAGAGCAGAGGTTTCCTCCTCATCTCCTGCAGAACCCAGTGACTCTGGAAGTTTGAGGGATGCCGCTTGAAAGCCTCCTGGAGCTCTGAACATGCAGAGAGAGCACATGCACTGTCCCACTCCCATGCAGGGAGTCAGCAAAGTTTGAATCCTATTCCTTCAGCACCAAACCACAGATCTCTTACCATCTGTTTCTTGGTTTGTTGAGTGACGAGCACAGTGGGGTTGGCCTTTGAGTTCTACTGCAAAATAACTGTTCAATAAAACAGCAATAAATAATAATAATGGACTAAATCCATTAGCTGGCAGCATTAGCAGGTATTTATTTCTTGCGGACTAACCACAGAGTGGAGCACGTAAAATACTTTCCATGTGTATTACAAGTGTAATGTGGGCTCTCTTCTGCAGTTGGCCCACACTCTTTCCCTCTTCAACTCTTCCAGGGTGATTGCAAAATATATTTTTCCCTCTTGACACTAGGGCATAACTCTTGCACAGGTGTTCAGTGGGAAAGTTGGAGAGGGATGCACCAGAAACCCCCACCTTCTGCTCACACCCCCATGCAAGAATCAGCCACAGTGGCAAAGTTTCACAAAAAAATTGCTGGCTGCTTTTAAATGAAAAATAAAACAAAATATGGAAATGTTCTGACCTACCTAAATTGCCAGCTGTGCAGTAAGACTGATCCTTTATAGTTATGGTTTTGATCCTATATTGCAGTTTCTTTCATCAGATATTCACAAAGACAAAGCTATTCTGATTATACCTACAGTATATATTTATGGAAACTGATGAAAACATGCTTCCTCTCAGATCAAATGTGGTAGGGTAATAAATGGAACTGCAATGAATTTTTATTTTTTTAAAGGAAAAGAGACTATTGCTTGGGAGCATGGACAAAAAAAAATCAAACAAACAGAGCAATTTAGCTCTTGCACGAGCAAAAGAAAGAGTGAAAGGAAAAAAGTGAAGTATTGTTTTTTTGAAGCCAATGAAAGGTTAATGGATTTACTTGTGGGGGCTCACTGGAGGCCCAATAAAAGTAAAACAATAAATTAAAGCTTTTCCCTGGCAGTCAGGAATTCAATTTTATAAAGGAGCCTCAAAGGGCTCGGCTCCTCTTTTGGCTTTGCTTTTCCTGTATATTCTGCTATAGCCATGTGTCAGACTACAGCTATACCAGAAATCTGAGGTTCCTCGCACCAATGGGCTACTAAGGACAGGAAATAAAAATGTTTCAAGAGAAAATACAGTATTTTAATGAAAATGACTGTCACATGACAATTTTGGTTAGTGTTGCTGTAAATCCATAGACTCTTATGACAAAGATTCACTGCAGGACCATGTTGCACTAAACCCGTTATGGTGCCTATTCTTCTTGCACCTCACTTTTTATGAATCATCTTATTTCTTTGGACCTAACTGTGATATAGCCTAACACCGGGCTATGGGGAAAACCAATTACATGCTCAGACTCACCTCAGTGTTTGGGCACAACTCACCTGCTTTCGCTCAAGCAATAAACAATGCCAAGTTCAGACCTGGTGATACACAGATACACCTCTAATGATTTCACACTGACGCCTCAAGGCTATGATGTGTATTCCTCCTGAAGATTTACACTGGGCATCCTATCCCTTTCATCCTATGCTCTGTTGTCCAAATAATAACAACAACAACCAGAAGTACACTTCAATTTTACATGTTGCTTGCTGTGATGAAGTGGGAACATTCTGTAATATTTTTATGAATCCTACATGTGCCTCAGTTTCCATCCCATTTTGAAAGACTACCCAGTGACGGCACTGGGGATGACTGTTTGTTCTCAGGATAGGCTGAGTCATAGGTATGAATGTCACCTTGCTGTCTGAGCCTGAATAAGACATTGGAAAAAGACTGGCTGAGGACAACCCAATATCAATGGAGAATCCACTAACGCAATGGCAAATCCAACCACCAGGACATCGACACCTAGCAACCAAGGACCCAGAGGGAGATGGATTTCCCCATCTCTCAACAGGGAAGCTGAAAAACGTGCCCCAGCAGAGAATGTAAGGACTGGAGAGGCGTGAGGTGGCACGATAAGAGCTGAGTGCTGGAAGGAGTTCAGGGCTTTCTTCTGGGAACTGATGGAGGTCAGAGAGAGACACACAGAGCCTGAACAATGTGGTCCACTACCACTTGGCTGAGGCTCTGGCTAACCAGAAGAGACTTGGAATAAGTTTTAACCTTCCTTTCTCTGTACTAACCTAAAGACTTCCAGATACTGTAGCCAGGTGACTAATAATGATTACCTTGTTTTGCAAAGGCTGAGTGTCACTGTAAGTCAGGGGTAGGCAACCTATGGCACGCGTGCCAAAAGTGGCACGTGAGCTGATTTTCAGTGGCACTCGCACTGCCTGGGTCCTGGCCACCAGTCTGGGGGGCTCTGCATTTTAATTTAATTTTAAATGAAGTTTCTTAAACATTTTAAAAACCTTCTTTACTTTACATACAACAATAGTTTAGTTTAGGGGGGAGGGATAGCTCAGTGGTTTGAGCATTGGCCTGCTAAACCCAGGGTTGTGAGTTCAATCCTTGAGGGGGCCACTTGGGAATCTGGGGCAAAATCAGTACTTGGTCCTGCTAGTGAAGGCAGGGGGCTGGACTCGATGACCTTTCAAGGTCTCTTCCAGTTCTAGGAGATGGGATGGGATATATTATAGACTTATAGAAAGAGACCTTCTAAAAACATTAAAATGTATTACTGGCACATGAAACCTTAAATTAGAGTGACTAAATGAAGACTTGGCACCCCACTTCTGAAAGGCTGCCGAACCTCTGGTGTAAATACTCCCTGAGAGCATTGCGTCCTGAAGGGTTACAGTAGAAGCCTCCTGCAGCAGCCTGGCTTGGCTGGATTCACTGCAGGGAGCCATAGAGAGAGACAGGGAATGCTGGATGCTGAAGGCCCCGTCTTGGAGGCCACGGACCTATCCCAGTGGGTCCCTGTGTGGGTCCTTAGGGCCCATCCCACTAAAGGGGTCACTCCCAGGAGACCAGTTACAGGCTGGGGGCATAGACCAGGCCCTGACTCTGTGAGACTTGCATCAAGGCTAACAAGAAATAACAAACTCATTGTTTTTATTTTGTTTTCAAATACCACTTACAATATTAAGCTGTGCATAACTGTCCTAATCAAAGATTTTCATTAATGAATGTGCTGTTTAATATAACTGAGCTCAATGGAACTGCTCACATGAGGAAGTATGGCACAATCAAACTCTATTAGCATTTGTGAAGTATTATCAAAACAAAGCATTAGCGAGGTACTAAGCATTAATATAATACTGAGCTGATAGTTCTGTGAAAAAATGTAACTCAAAACACTAGGTTGATGGAGTGAGGATTCAGAAGGTTTGATCTGAGCTTCTCACTGCTATGATATTTGATGGACTTATTTGATTGCGGGAGAATTGGCAATGTATTATTGATTTTAATTTTCGTGCAAAATATTAGATTATTCTGATTTTTATAAGGTCTGCCTAACAAATATTACCCAAATCCCCAAAAATCTAGTCTTGCACAGTACTACATAATAAGAATAATCAGATACACAAAAACTCTGGAAAAAAAAATCAGTTCTGCAATCACCTGGTAATTAACTCCATAAATAGGGTGATTTAAATCAGTGGGACGACTCAGAGTAAATTACTACTACTCAGGGTAAATTCACAATTGGACCTTGTATCAGCAATTTGGAGCATTTGGGTTATTTATTTAAAAGGGAAGCTTTTTAAAAATTTTCAATTAAATATTCTACTTTGACTGTGAAGTTCAGAAAGAGTGAGGGTATTAGTCAATCTCAGAGATGAAGTACCACAGGAAAACAGAACAAGTGCAAATGTTCACATGATAGCATCTCTCATAACAACTTTTCTTTAAATACTTTCCTAACGGCCTTAAATAGCTGAACAAGTGAGGGCCTGTTTCTCTCCTCACTTGCACTAGTTTTACAGCAGTAAAACTCCTTTGACTTCAATGGTCTTACTCCTGACTTTTCCCAGTGAAAAGGCCTGATCCAAAGCCCAGGGATGCAGTTAAGGTCAATGGGAGTCTTTCCAATAGGTACTGAATCAAGGTCTAAGTGAATGGAGAATCATTCATTTTGAAAACATCAAAACAAATTCATTAATATATTTTTAAAGAAACAAGAGTGTCTAGGTCTGATCTGCCTCTCCCTAAGGGTATGTCTTACACATAAACAGCTACAGTGGCACAGTTGCACTGCTGTAGCGCTTCGGTGAAGATACTGCCTATGCTAATGGGAAGGTTCTCCTGTCAGCATAGGTAATCCACCTTCCCAAGAAGTAATAGCTAGATCAATGAGGGAATTCTCTCATCAACCTAGCACTGTCTACACTAGGGGTTAGGTTGATTTAACTGGGTCACTCAGTCGTGTGGATTTTTCACACCCTGATTGACATAATTATACCAACCTAATTTCCTAGTGTAGACCAGACCTAATACCAATGTATTCAGGAGTAACTCTCCTGAAATAAATGGAACTAGACTGGTGTAAACCAAGTGTAATTGGAAGGAGAATCAGCCTCCTCATTTCTGTTAACACTGGTAGCTATCAGTGGTAGTGAAACAGCATAGTCAGTCCCTCCTCATCTCCCCACTGCTTCTTCACAGACACATTTAAGGAAATTACACTCTTTAGTGAGGAGGTGAGATAATAAAAAATTGTTTACTGAAAACTCAATTTTCATGGATCAACAATCTGTGAAAAGATTAAAAAGTGCAATCTCCTTTTCTCATCTTTCTTGTTTGATCAAAGGCTCTGCAGTTGATCTAACGACAGGGCCGGCTCCAGGCACCAGCCGACCAAGCATGTGCTTGGGGCGGCACCTGGTAAGGGGCAGCCAATCTTGGGGTGGCGGGGGGCACTCAGGGATTTTTGCTTTTTTGGGGGGGAGGGTGTCGGTCGGGCGGCACTGGGGGTGGGGTGGGTTGTTTTTGTTTTGGCGGCTGGGGGAGGGGGGGGGAATTCAGCAGCGGCGCTCTGGGGGGGAGTGGCGGCGCGGCGGGGCAGTCCGCGGGGGCTAGGGGGTGTTCGGCAGCGCGACTCGGCGGTGGGAGTGTTCAGCAGCGCTCGGCAAGAGGTTGTGTGGTGGCGGGAGGGTTCGGCGGCACGGCGCTCCGCAGGGGGCTAGGAGGTGGTTCGGCTGCGCTCTGCGGAGGGTTGGGGTGGGGGTTCGGCGGCACAGTGCTCCGCGCGGGGCTGGGGGGATTTGGCGGCGCTGGGGGGGGTTCGGCGGTGCGGCGTTCCGCGCGGGGGGGGGGGCAGCGGGGCGCTGGGGGGGTGTATTATGGCGGGGCTATGGAGGGCGGTACTCTTTTTTTTGCTTGGGGCGTCAAAAAAGTTAGAGCCAGCCCGGTCTAATGAACAATAATATTTGTTTTAAGACACAAAAACCACAAAATATATTAAAACAAGCGCAAGATGCGCTTAGGCCTCCAGAGCAAAGTCCTGGCCTTTCAAAAGCCAATGGCTAAATTCTGATTGACTTTAATAGGGTCAGAATTTCGCAACTGGACTTGTCTACATGAGCAAACTACACAATATTAGAACATGTGTTTAACACAATGAAGAGCACTCAAGTAAAGCAAGGACTATCATGGTTTAACCTGACAGCTGGTTATTCCCAGGGTCCACTACATATGAATGCTCATATTTCATTATGAACAGCTCAACTGTCAAGTCAACAAACGAAGTTAATCAAACCTTGTCTTGTGACTAAGTTCCAGAGATCATCTTCACAACTTCAGAGTTATACTGCACACATGGCTTGTTAAAATCATTGAAAAGCCACATCTACTGTAGGTCAGGCTCTGCTGTCAGTTCTGTGACAGAAATGGCAATTTCACAGAGAAACCTTAGTGAATACATTTTATTTTAGGAGCTTATTGCATTGAAAATGTAAATGTTTATGTATTATTGTAGAATTGCATGTAACCTCTCTAGGTGGGATACATGACTAATGCAAACCCTGGGAAGCTTCAAAGGACTATTCAAAACAATGGGCCAGACAAGAGTGAACTTTTAAAGTTAAATGGGTTTTCCAGGAAATCTCTAGGACAGTGATACTCAACAGGTAGCCCCTGAGCCAAGGCTTCCTGTGTGGCCCACCAGCTCACTTCAAAAAATGTTCATAATTAAATTAATGAAATTAAATTAAATTAAATATTATTGTTCATTAGACCGCGCTGCCTATCATTTTCCTATGACTTCCTTAGTAAGTAACTTACTGGATTTTAAGTTCGCGCGATAGCATCAGCTACTATTGAGCTAGAATGCCACCCATTTTTTCATTAGTGATAGAAATTGTACCAAAAAATGAATGGGAGTGGGAGGAAATGTTGCAAAGGTGACCGTGAAAACTGAGCTTTTGCCCCAAACTGGATAGCAGATTTTCTTTTTATTATGCCACCTCATTTAAATGCAAAGCCTTTGTATTTGATATGCCAAACCACTGTATCTTACTGTACTGTCATGAACATGAGGCACCACTTTGAATCAAAGCACAGTAACTTCAACGCAACTTCTCCTCCTGGAAGTATAGCAAGACATGACAAAATTGAAAATATGAAGTCTTCGTATCTCGCTTCAAATAGCATTCTCACAAGATCAGCGACTGTATAGGAAAAAGCTATAGCTGCTTCTCTTCAGATAATATGGGGACTAGCTAAAGAGAAAAGGCCTTTCCTGAATGCCAAGCTTGTGAAGGAGTGCACGTTGGAAGTGCTGGGGGAGCTTTTTGTCGGAGATAAAAACAAAGCAGCCATGAACTGTGTGAAGAAAGTTCCCCATTTGATTCCATGGAAGTAATTTATGAGGATTGTTTGTCAGCACTGCTTTCCGATTTAAAAACAAAAAAACAAAACACCAAATACATGTCTCTTGCCGTGGACAAAGCAAGCGATTTAAGTGACATTGCCCAGCCATTGCTGTTTGTTAGATTTTCTGATGGTGACATTTTCCAGGAAGAATTTTTGCGCTTAATACCATTAGAAATCTACACCACAGAAGATATCATTTTTGAAAAGGTAAAAGGCTTTGCTGGAAATAAAATAGATCTACAGAAAGTAAACTTGTCTGTTACAGACAGAAGTCCCTCCGTGACAGGGAAAGAGAAGGGCTTTGCTTCATGTTTGGCAGTGATACATCCTTCATTAAATACACTTCACTGCATCATTCACCAGACTGTCCAGTGCAGTAATTTGTTTGGGGACATGGAAAAAAAAAGCAATGAGTATTGTGATGAGATTAGTGAACTACATACGCTCAACTTCTGGCTTGCAACATAGTCTTTTTAAAGCTCTTTTACAAGATGTTTCGGCTGAATACAGTGACATGTTGCAGCACAATGATGTTTGCTGGTTAAGTAGGAGACGCGTGTTAGAGATTTCTGCGCTTCATAAAGAAATAATAGAATTTCTTTCAAACCACAAGACCAACAAGGCTTGTGAGTTCCTGGAATTTATTAAGGTTGTCCTTTATATGTCACAGTAGTTTTTCTATGCGATATTACTGGTCACTTGAATTCCCTCTATTCGCAGCTTTAAGGCTGTGCAAGCAGTGTCAGGGATCTGTTTGAAAGTGTGTGCCTTTCAGAGGAATCTTGAAATCTTTCAGACAGACTTAACAAGAAAGATGTTGCACTGTCCCACATTATGTGTTGTTGCTACAGATGAAACGTCAATTAAAATGATGCAAGAATTCCTAAACAATCTGATGAAAAAATGTAAAATGCAATTTGAGAATATTAAAATTCTAAAGGATTTGCTTTTATTTGTTCATGAACCATTTGTTGCCTCTGCCAATAGACCTCTTACCCTTCTGAAGCAAAGAACATTCTTGATTCAATTGATGAAGGTGCCTTCCAATTAGAAATTGTAAGGCTCCAGGGCTCAGATGTCTTGAAGGCAAAATTCAGAGAAGTGGGACTTGGTGATTTCTGGTCTCAATATGCTGACCAGTTTCAGAATAACCAGAATCTAGCCATGTATCCTTTAACAATGTTCGAATCAATGTAACCTCTGCGAATCTGGGTTTTCTACCAAAACCCAACACTGCAATTGCCTGACAGATGTGCATCTTCACCCATGCATACGCCTTGCCCTGACCGCCTACAAATCACTCTTCACAAAGCTTTCCAGAGATCGTCGAGGTCATCCCTCCAATTAGAGATTGCCACAAAACACAGATAACGTGGATTTATAAACTTTGTTAAAAGATCGAAAGACTAATACTTATGTTGCAATCACGGTCTTTATTTATTGGCAGCTGAAGTTTTACTTTTTTTAAAATCTTGTCAGCCTGATGCGCAATTGGCCCGCCTCTTGACATAAAATTCTCAAATCAGCCCACGGGTAGGTCTAATTGAGTATCACTGATCTATAACTCCATTGCTGATTTTATTGGGTACATAAAAACACCATCATGCAGACTGGTTTCATGATAATGATCCTGAAATATTAAATCTCCTTGATGCCAGGCAACAAGCACATGCTGCGCTCTTAGCTGGCCCAATTTGAGTAAAAAAAAGCTAAAAATATATGGTAGCTTGCAGCATGCTCCAACACAAACTCCACCAAATGCAAAATATATGGTTTGACTGTAAAGTGAATGAACTATAGGCCCTTTCTGACAAGCATGACTCCAAAGGTTTCTGTGATGTGGGCAAAGCTGTGTAAAGTCCTACCCACTCGGCCTTTACACTGCTAACAAGTGCTGATGGTGAATCTCTCATCACAGATCACACTGCCAGCCACCAGTGTTGGCACGAACATTTTAGTAAGCTACTTAATCATGTATCTACTGTTTCTGACGAGTCACTGGATAATGTCTGCAAATTACCCATATATAACTCACTTGCACATCCACCCACACGAGCCGAGCTGTTGAAAGCTGTTCAAGGAATGAAAAAACAACAAATCTCCTAGTCTCAATGCCATTTCAGCTGAAGTTTTTAAGTATGGAGGAAATCTTCTCATTGACAGGCTTTTTGAATTTCTTACATATCTGGCTTCAAGAAATCATATTGCAACAACTAAAAGATGCCAACATTTTGTCACTATCTATATGCTTAAAGGCTTAAAGAGTGACTGTGGTAACTACATTGGTATCTCTTTGCTCTCTGTGGCCAGCAAGATTCTTGCACAGATCCTCTTGAGCTTGCTCGTGACCCAAATCACTGACTGTGTTCTGAGTCACAGTGAGGCTTTCATGCTCAGCAGAGCATTGTTGACATGATTTTCATCATCATCATATAGGAAAAATGTCATTAACAGCACCCACCTTTGTACACAGGTATTTCTCGATCTAACCAAGTCATTTAACACAGTGAACCGCACCATCCTCTGGATAGTGCTCATTACATTTGGATAGCCAGACAAATGTATTAACATTGTTTAAACCAACAAAGAGTCCTGTGGCATCTTATAGAGTAACAGATGTATTGGAGCATAAGCTTTCGTGGGTGAATACCCACTTTGTCAGACGCATGTGGTGGAAATTTCCAGTGGCAGGTATAAATATGCAGGCCAGAATCATTCTGGAGATAACTGATTCAACAGTTCAATCAGGGAGGATGAGGCCCTCTTCTAGCAGTTGAGGTGTGAAAACCAAGGGAGGAGAAACTGCTTTTGTAGTTGGCTAGGCATTCACAGTCTTTGTTTAATCCTGAGCTGATAGTGTCAAATTTGCAAATGAACTGAAGTTCAGCAGTTTCTCTTTGCAGTCTGGTCCTGAATTTTTTTTGCTGCAGGATGGCTACCTTTAAATCTGCTATTGTGTGTCCAGGGAGGTTGAAGTGTTCTTCTTACAGGTTTTTGTATATTGCCATTCCTAATATCTGACTGGTGTCCATTAATCCTTTTACGTAGGGATTGTCCAGTTTGGCCGATGTACATAGCAGAGGGGCATTGCTGGCACATGATGGCATATATTATATTGGTGGATGTGCAGGTGAATGAACCAGTGATGTTGTGGCTGATCTGGTTCGGTCCTGTGATGGTGTCGCTGGTGTAAATATGTGGGCAGAGTTGGCATCGAGGTTTGTTGCATGGATTGGTTCCTGAGTTGGAGTTACTATGGTGCCGTGTGTGGTTGTTGGTGAGAATATGCTTAAGGTTGGCGGGTTGTCTGTGGGCGAGGACTGGCCTGCGTCCCAAGGCCTGTGAAAGCGAGGAGGTGTTGTCCAGGATGAGTTGTAGATCACTGATGATGCGTTGGAGAGGTTTTAGCTGAGGACTGTAGGTGATGGCCAGTGGAGTTCTTTCTTGGACTTGAACACATCATCAGTGGTCTACAACCCATCCTGGACAATGATCCCTCACTTTCACAGACCTTGGGAGGCAGGCCAGTCCTCGCCCACAGACAACCTGCCAACCTTAAGCATATTCTCACCAGCAACCACGCACCGCACCATAACAACTCTAACTCGGGAACCAACCCATGCAACAAACCTCGATGCCAACTCTGCCCACATATCTATACCAGCAACACCATCACTGGACCTAACCAGATCAGCTACAACATCACCGGCTCATTCACCTGCACGTCCACCAATGTTCTATATGCCATCATATGCCAGCAATGCCCCTCTGCTATGTACATTGGCCAAACTGGACAGTCACTACGCAAGAGGATAAATGGACACAAGTCAGATATCAGGAATGGCAATATACAAAAACCTGTAGGAGAACACTTCAACCTCCCTGGCCACACAATAGCAGATGTAAAGGTAGCCATCTTACAGCAAAAAAACTTCAGGACCAGACTCCAAAGAGAAACTGCTGAACTTCAGTTCATTTGCAAATTTGACACTATCAGATCAGGATTAAACAAAGACTGTGAATGGCTAGCCAACTACAGAAACAGTTTCTCCTCCCTTGGTGTTCACACCTCAACTGCTAGCAGAGCACCTCACCCTCCCTGATTGAACTAACCTCGTTATCTCCACACTGATATATACCTGCCTCTGGAGATTTCCATTACTTGCATCTGAAGAAGTGAGGTTCTTACCCACGAAAGCTTATGCTCCCAGTACTTCTGTTAGTCTCAAAGGTGCCACAGGACCCTCTGTTGCTTTTTACAGATTCAGACTAACACGGCTTCCCCTCTGATACTTTCTTGGACTTGTTCAGCAATTCCATGAAGGCATGGCAGAAAGAGTTAGCATAGATTTTGATCTAACAGACCCATTTCTAATCATGAATGGGGCGATACAAGGAAGTGTCCTTGCTCCTAGCCTTTTTGGTCTATTCTTTATTGTGCTGCTAGATGTAGCTCTTCAAATAACGTCTTTATACACTTCTGTACCGGTAAGTTCTACAGTCTTCCCTGTCTACATGTGAACCCAAAGGCAACAGAAACATTGATTCAAGAACTGCTCTACACCGAGGATTGAGCCTTGATGGCGCACTCTGAAGCAGCACTAGAAGATCTTACAAATTGCTTTTCTGGGGGGCTCATAAGTCTGGCCTTACCATCAGCCAAATGAAAACCAACGTTATGAACCAGTGAGGTCCTCAACAAAACTTACCAAGGCCAATCAATAAGCTTGGAAAGTACTGTCAAATAGTTTACTCGTTTCAGCATCATGTTGAACAATGAAGTGACAATTGACCATGCAGTGGATGCACAAATTAAGGAAGCGAGCACTGCACGTGATTGCCTCCATCACCGAATCTGGAAGCAAGATAGGATCTGTCTACAGCAAAAGTTAAAGTCTATAATGCTGTCATCCTCATGACATTGGTCTATGGGTGCGAACATGGATCTGTTATCAAAGACACATTAAATAGCTTGACAGTTTGTGACACCTACAACAATTGCTGGGCATCAAATGGTGGGATAGGTTTCCAACATATAAGTCCTGGCTAAAGTTCTGTCAGCATTGAGGCTCATTTGATCTGCAGCCAATCAAGATGCATTGGCCATGTAATTCGTATGCTTGAGACTTATTTTGATAAACAAGTCGTATATTCTTTATTAAGTTCCAGAAATTGTAAGCATAGAGGACAGATGAAATGCTTCAAAGACATTTTGAAACAATACCTAAGCAAAACAAACATTTCTGACTCAACCTTTGAGCAACTGGTGATTGATTGTATTGCATGGCACCACACCATAATGGTAGATGTCCACATCTTTAAGAATCACATTGAGCAGTTGGAAGCCCAGCACCAGTCATGGAAACAACATGCAGCTCAATCAAAACAACTAGGCAAATGGCTCTGTGCAGTAAACTTTGTTCTTCCCAAAATTGGTCTATGGAGTGAAGCAAAGACCCAATCGCTGCAAACTATGAATGTCAATTTTATTTTCAAAATCCAGGTGGCTAGCATCAGCATCATGATGCACGCCATAAATAATTATTAGAGCTGGTGAAAAGCTTTCAGATAGAATATTTTTCCATCAGAAAATGCTGGCTCCACAAAAATGAAACATTTTATGGGAACATATTGATTGTCAATTTTAGATAAATAATTACTGAAACATGTTTATAAGACCAAAGCTCTGTGTTTTGATTTTATTATTTAAATGTAATTAATATATAATATGTAAAAGTTGAAACAGTAAAGTCAAAATGAAGCATTTTGACCTTATCAAAACCAAAATTTTTTGGAAGTTTCATTTTGCAGGAAATTTCAGCTTTGTCCCAAATTGGGACAAAAAGGGTCATTTCAGAATTCAATTTCTTGAAGAACGAAAATTCAGAGTTTTGACCAGCGCTAGCAAGGATAATATCACACCACCAGTGTAGGGCACCAATCACCTAACTAATAAACTGCAGTAGTTTCCTTCCCAGTATAGAGAAGTGGAATTGTCCTGTGATACAGAAGCATGTCTCTTAATTAAATACATGTTAATAGGAGAGGAATCTAAGAAATCCTACACTTTGGTACCCACATGCTCGGAGGCTATTGTGCAGCGGCCATAGTCCAGCACTGACCCAGGAAAAAAATTGTGACAAAGAGGGCAAAAATGACAAATCATTAAAAATATATACAAATGTTTTAGGTTAAAGAAGGCTTCATCTTATTATTGTGTCAGTCATCATTTATCAAAGTCTCTTTGTGTTACAAAAGTTAATACTCTAATGAGATTAAACTACTTTGACTAAAATGTCTTTAAAAATACAGCCTTTCCACTGAAATAATGCCAAATTTGTATTTTTAAATATATACACTTTCAGATATATCAACACTATTCAGTTTAAATTAAGTACGCCTCTACCTCGATATAACACTGTCCTTGGGAGCCAAAAACTGTTTACTGCGTTATAGGTGAAACCGCATTATATCGAACTTGCTTTGATCCACCGGAGTGCGCAGCCCCGCCCCCCCGGAGCACTACTTTACCGTGTTATATCAGGTCGCGTTATATCGGGGTAGAGGTATATGTTAAAACAAACGTATAATTAAATCTCCCTTATTGAGATCTGGACCAACTGGAATAAAAATAGCTATTTTACAAGCATGTTACATCAGACTTTTAAAAAATTGTTTTAAATTAATGTATGTATGCCTTTCAAGTAGGTATTTTAAGAACTTTTTAAATCTATACATTTTGGGAATACCTCAGTGAACAGTTGAATAGTTGCTTCAGTTAATATAATAAGGTACAGAAACATATTTCCTCCCTTCTCCCCTCAAACTAAGTTTTCCTTACTCAGACCAGTAAATCCCATATGTCATACTTTCTCATGCCTATTTTGCCGCATTAACATTCTCAAACATTTTGCCAAGGAACAAAATGTCTTTGCAAGCCACATAAGACTGCATTACACATTGTATGACAAGGCAGGCTGCCTTTCTGACACAAAAGAAAGGACTTTCATATGGTTTTTTTATTTTATACACAAATCTTTGATTTGATATTTAGGGATATTTGCAGCTGGAATGTTATGATTCCACTATAAAAATATAGACATTGATATATTAAATCAGATCAGTGGTCCATCTACTCCAGCATCCTGTCTTTGACTAAGACCAGACAATTCAGAAGACGCAAGAAACCCTATAAAGGAATCATTTTCCCTTAAGTGGATGGCTTATTTCCTGTGACATGAAGGTCTTCATTTGGTCATAAATACAGTAAATCTTTCAGGTGTTGGGCCCTCTATTTCTGACATAGCTACTGGCTGCTTCATGATTTTCACATGGCCAGATTGTGAACCCCTGATTTCAAGGGGGGATACTGTTGTATTAATTTGGAAGGAATATATGGGCCCAAAAAGAGTCAAAGGTGTTAACACGATGCTGAAACTGTCCAATATTAGAAAGTGTTAAACTCAGTTTGAGGTTTGGCACACAGAGTCCTCAGTCTGCATAGTATCATGGCAATCATATCATTACAAATCTTAACCTTTTATTAAAGGCACAGAAAAGAGGGGGAAATAGTTAAGGCATTTGAAATGTAGATTACTAAGTAATCTTTCATTTTAACAAGTACTTTCATTTTAACATCCTTTGTGCACGTTCCTTTTAGCTGGAAAGAGGCTTTAGAAGTGGGGGGTAGAGGGGAGGAGACCATCAAACCAAAGTTAGTTGAGAGGAGCTGGAGCTGTTGTTGAAGTCCAATCCCATGTCCCAGAATACCCTCCCCCCCCCCACACACACACACAGACACAAAAAAGAACAGTGAAGATAGACAGAAGCAGCATTTTCTCTGGGGTTGACTTTCATTTGCAATTTCATGGCTGGAAAAGCCTGGGCACAGCACACGGTTTCATCTTTCACTCTGAGACCTGGCAAACTTGTACCAGTGCCTGACTGTTTTGGGCTTCACTTTTTAGCGGCTTTTTTCTGGGAAGAGACTAACAGCAGCCCTGCAAGACATACAGAGGATTGGAAAGAGAAGAAATAAGGTGAGGAAGGAAAAGGACACATGGTGGGTGGCGGGGGGTGAGAGAGACAGAGACAAAGTCTCATATCCTTAGTGATTTTGGGAATTTAGCCAGAGCTGGCGAAGGTGACAATGTCATCTTGGTCCCTCTCTCTGGCTTGGTTTGGTCAGGATACCGCTCAGGATCAGGTTGACAAAGGCACAGAGGTTTTATGCTGGCACCCAGGGACCCAGGAAACGGTGAGGTTGGCAGCCATGATGGCGAAGCTCACTCCTTCCCCTTCTTTCAGTCAGCGTTGAGGTAGCCAATCCCCCTTTGCTTCCCAATCTTCCCTCAAATGTCTTCTAAGGACTCCAAGAGGGAAGTGACCGGCAGAACAGCCCATCCCCTTATTATTTTGTCCATCAAATAAGCCTAGTTTCCAACACACCAATTTTGGTTCATTGATTTCCAGTTCCACACTTTTCTTATTTACTAGACAAGATCTTAACACAGTCCTTGAATTACATCAGTAGGCCTTTTTGCTTGGACTAATTCAGTCTGTCTCCCTTTTGCACCTTTACCCATCAACGTTTATTGCTATAGGTTATTGTGACACATTATAAACTCTGTTTTTACAGTTGAGCTCACAGTTAGGATAAATTTATAACCTTAATTATCATAAGACTGCTCACATTAGTAATTACTTAACTGTGGCAATAAGAGTTCACAGTCTGTTCCAGGTGTTGAAGAAGCTTCCCTCCTCCTTTGTAGATTTGGTCTCTTAGCCATTTAGTGGCTCTGTTTTTTCTCCTTGTGATCCACGGCCAATGTCCATATTTTATCTTCTCTCCCATTTTACTTATGAACAGCTACAATCTGCTCCATATGATATCATCTGACAAAGCTAATCTTTCTATCTGAAGAGGGAGGTTACTCTTTCTAATACTACTCAGCCTTCAAAATATTTGAGTGCTTTTCAGAAGTCCATTAATGACACAACTACAGATTTTCACATAGGATTCTTGACTTCACTATTTTCTCCCCTTTTCCTCTCCAAGGGAGAAACTATGTGAGATTTTAGTTAAATTAAATGTATTTACTCTCACATAATATCTGAGCACCTCCAAAATATTTAACAAAATGCCACAAACAGTTACAATCTCTTTCTTCCTTCCCTTTCATTGTTCCAGTGGAAACTAGCTGTTGTAGGAGATCATAGTCACAAAGGAAGAGATGTATCAATCCCTTGGAAACTTTGGGCAACCAGACAAGGACTATGAAGTTGACTAATGCAATGAGAGGGGCATGGGTCCAATAATCTCGAATGTCGCTGATCCCTATTTAGCAATCTAGTTATCTGCTTCTATACCTTCTCTTTTTGACCTCTTTACTTCTGTATCTATGATCTCAAGCACAACTATGCCCAATTACGAGGAACCTAATTCTGCATGGCCTTGCACCCTGTGCAGAAAAACTGCCTTACACCTATGCAATGGGAATGCCAAGTGGGTATAAAATGCTACCACTCAGTTATTGGAGTGTTCAACACTCAGGGCAGGTCTACACTAGAAGTTCTACATTGGCGTCTGTGAATACGCTCTGTGTCGATGAAAGAGCGCTCTCCTGTCGGCGTAATTACTCCACCTCCACGAGAGGTGGAAGCTATGTCAATGGGAGAGTGTCTCCCACAGACGAAGCACCGGTGTGGACAGCACTTAGGTCACTGTAATTTGTGTCGCTTGGGAGGAAAGGCGGGGGGGGTTCACACCCCTGAGCAACATAGACCTGCAATACTCTGCACTGGTGGAAATAACCACACAAGCTGCAGGGCACTCAAGAGTCAGGTCCATGGTGTTGGTTTTTTAGGATATGTCTGCACCTAAAATGCTACAACAGCGCCTCTGCAGCCGCACCACTGTAGTGCTTCAGTGCAGACACTACCTACACTGACTGGAGGGATTCTCCCATCAGCATAGGGAATCAACCTCCCTAAGATGCGGAAGCTAGGTCAACCTACCGCTGTCTTCACAGTGGGGATTCGGTTGGTATAGCTTCGTCTCCTATGGGTGTGGAATTTTCACATCCCTAAGAGGCATAGCTACACCAAAATAAATTCCTAGTGTAGATGAGGCCTTAGGGTGGAGAAGATATACTATTTTTGGAATTAAAAGGCAGGAAAAGCAAAAGAACTTGATCAATGCTGTGACCTGCAACTGGCTAGAGATCTCTTCCTTCCAGTCCTGAATGATACAAGCCTATATTTTAACTGTTTATCTAGTCTTCCAGTAGAACCCAATGAGAGTGCATATTCAACTGATTTTCTTCTTTTCTAAAATATACACAACAACAATTGCAAACAAATATACTATGAAAAAAGCAGAAAAAAAGCAAAATCTGAATTTGTCTTTATAATTTTTCTTGCTATATCTTTGTGCCTCTTTCTAAAACAGCGTGAGCAATTACTGACATCATGTGGCATCAATTATGTTTTCAAATCAAAACAAGAAGCAGCAGATTGCGATAATTTTAAGTGGTAATAAATCTAAGATTAGATTATCAGAAGCGTAATTGAGAACCAAGATAGTTTCAAGTGACATGTTCAAACCAGAATTAAATTTTGTATTCATTTTTTAAGTATGAATAATTTAAACTTCCCAAAAGCATTGTAGTTTTACACAGCGATGGGAATGGCTTTTGACTCATAAATAATACATCATGCTGACCACATATGCTTAATTTATGATGTATGTGGAATACACCCAGGTGAGTCATGGTGGAGAAAGATCCAAGGAATTGAGAAATCTGCCAAAGTGTCAAAAAGGAACCCAATCATAAAAACTCCAGAATTCACCCTTAACTGTGTTTCTCATCAGAACTTGCCTGCATAATTATTTCAATACATTCTCTCCATCTTGATGTCGTTGAGAACCAAAAGCAAATTATAGACAGACACTATTACTTAATTTTGTTGTGTGTTTTCCAAGTGAGTAAAAAGCCATTTGGAGAGGATCTTTAACCTGAACACTCACCCAAAGTTAATCAGTTCAATTAACCTGGAAGCACATGAAGTATCTCACAGCATCTGAGGGACCACTCATGTAAGTAAACAGTATGAATAAGTGCTTGCAGGATTTGATTCTAAGAGTCCCCATCGAGTAGTGACCCTCTTTTTCCTTTTCTATGGCTTCAGTTTTTTAATTGCTACAGCAGAGCGAGTCAATATATCTTAAACCTTATTTTAATATTAAAAACATCATCCTCAATAGTGCCACCAATATGTGTATTTTGAGTGTGATTTTATTGCTATAGCTTGTCCTTCCTTGCTCTATCGATTCTTTTGTATTCTTCACCCTCACTTACAGTCCAACTCTTAGCTGTGTCCTCTTTGGGGAAGGGGCTTTATTTTTGTACCTTCTGTGAAATTTCTAGCATGCGTGTGTTGCACTGCCTGAAGTGGCTCATGACCATGACTGCCTACCTCAGGATCGAATGTCAAAAGCAGGGCAGATACCCCAAAATGGTGGTGTGTTCTATAATTAGATCTTACCAACACAGAACAAAATGTGAACTCCAAGTACTACAATAGTCTTACAATGGGGTCACAGACTGGAGCGTCTAAGGGGACTGACTGTCTTGCCCCAGAGGCAAGCTGGACTGAGAGATAAATTGTCACTTACGTCAAAAAAAATCACAAATATTCCAGATTACTCCCAGTTACAAGAGACCAGCCACTCACCCAGGTCAATTTGCATCCTAGATCTCACACCAAAGACAACACTGTAGCCAATTATACAGTAAACTCACTAAAGGTGCATTAGCTGAGAAAAAGGACTGAGTTATTGATAGGTTAAAGCAGGTAAAATATATGTACAAATGAGAAATGGTCTATAATCCAAATGGTAGCAGAGATGTCGTAATCTGCCAGTTTCCCAAAAATCTCTCATGGCTGCCAGGGATGCCCAGAGGATTCAGGGGGCCTGGGGTCTTCGGCAGCGGGGGGCCCCCACCGCCGAATTGCCACTGAAGACCCGACGCTTCAGCAGCGGATCCCAGGGCGGAAGGACCCCCCGCCACGGGTCTTCAGAGCACTTCGGCAGTGGGTCCCGAAGCAGAAAGACCCCCACCGCCGAATTGCCACCGAAGACCCGGAGCGGAAGAAGCTCCGGGGGCCCGGGCCCCGCAAGAGTTTTCCAGGGCCCCCTGAGCGAATGAAGGACCCCGCTCCAGGGGCCCCGAAAAACTCATGGGAGCCCCTGTGGGGCCCAGGGCCTGGGACAAATTGCCCCACTTGCTCCCCCCCCCCCCGGCGGCCCTGATGGCTACCCAGAATAACTCTGGGGACCTCCATCTTCTCGTTCAGTTATTCTGCCCTGTTTGAAGCCAAACAGTCCAGAGATGCAGGATCTATCCGGAGTCCATTCTTATTGCTTCTTCTCACAGAAAACAAGCTGGTGGTGGAGAGAGAGGAGCACATTTAGAGTCTTTGATCATCATACACAATGACCATTTGTCTTCAAATGTGCAAGAATTAGTATTTTCTTGCTGAAGTTCTTCATTTGCATTCCACAAGGCTTCTTTCTTCTTTGATGGGTTATATAGTTACAAGGGTACATACAATGTAAATGTTTGCTATTACATTATAATAGGATCTAAATAACTGAAAACAATGCATGTAACATCCCATTAGTTTTCATGAAATTTAAACACCAAATACACTCTCATACATTTAACAAATCAGTTTGATCTGTACTAATACACAAGTGAATTGGCCTGAGGCTTTGGCATGAGCTGGCACCTGATCTGCCAGTGTCCCAGTGTATTACAAGTAATTCCTCCTACTTTAAAGCCCAATACTACAAACAGTTATGCTTGTGGTAGAAGCTCCAACATTTGGGACAGCTAAAACTGGACAAAGCATTAGAAAATTTGCCATGAATAACAATAGGCTGTTCCCATTAGGGTGACCAGATGAGAGGAACAAAATATCGGGACACTGAAGGGGGAGGTGAGGCGTCGAAGGAACCAAAAAAAAATCCTAGTGCTGCCAGCGGAGCAAAATATCGGGACAAATTGCATCCCGACTAGAGATCGGTTGGGACGTGGGACAAACACCGAAAAATCGGGACGGTCCTGATTTTATTGGGACGTCTGGTCACCCTAGTTCCCATCCCTCTCTATTTTTAAATTTTATTATATAAGCAGGTTGAAGGGACCTTGCCAAGGGGAGTGGATCTTCCAGGAGACAATACCTTTAGTTTTGTAACCATCAGAGACTGATGCAATCCAGATGTGTCTTTCCTGGACAAGAAAGGAAGCTAATACTGGGAAAACTCTAGTGGTGGAACCAATTATGTATTACATCTTCTTGCTGATAAGAAAACAAATCCTACTGGATCAAATGCTGCTCTCATTTATTCTGGGTTTACACAAATGTAAATCCATTAAGTCACTAGAGATACACTCTAAATCCAGAGTAACTGAGAGCAGAATTTTTCCCCACGGTTTTGGATGAGTTAAAGAGAATTTGGCAGGAAAAAAATAAACAGTTATCAATACAAATTCTAGTTCCTATTGAAGTTAACAGCAAATCTCACATAGACTTCAGTGGGAGTAGGATGAAGCCAACACTTTCATTAAAATGTATTTTTTTAAAACCTGGTAATTACTGCATAATTGTCTGGAACAAACAGCTATTAAAAGATTATAGATGCTGAAAGAAAATTACAAAATATAATCTCTGCTACCAAAGAAAGTAAACTGTTAATGAATAAATTTTCTTTACTCTAAACTAAATTCTCTTCCACAAATAATGAAACTCTTCAACAAACAGCTAATGAAGAAATGCAACTGCTAAAAGAATACATTTTTCCATCAAAGCATTAATACTTTTAGTTTTTCTTCTCGACTGAGCACAGAAGGTAAATCTCCACTAAGAAGAGACAGTAAACTGGAAATGAGAAATTACATAGTTAGCCAACCATATCCAATTTCATACTAGTTTTCTGTACAGTAGCAATTCAGTGCCCCTTAAATTAATGCACTGAAGTTAATTTAGCACAGCCTGTAGCATTACTTCTGTCTGAGTCATGCTGAAGCCTTCTCTTCTATAAGCTAAGAAGTCTAAGAATCCAGAAACCGCTGGATTTGCACCACAAATTGAATAGCCAAATTACACAATTAAAATAGTAAGTGTATCATTGTGTCATCTGGCAGTGTTGTCAGCCACTTTATGGTAAAGGTCTCATGAGGGAGATCACTCTAAAATATAGGTCGCCAATGGATTTCATTGTAACGAGCCCCAGAAATCTGTTTTGTGGTCTTACTAATTCACAGAACTGCACCAGCAAGTGGTTTTGTGAGTTCATATTCTCCCAGCCAGCTTTTATGAGGAGCCTACAGTCTGAAAGGTGGTAATCTGGACTATCTTTGTATGTTTATTAGTGTGTGTGTGTGTGTGTGTGTGTGTGTGTGTATATATTTTGTGAGCATCCAGAAGTGATCTGAGTATTTTAGGGGGGGGGAGGGGAGGGAGAGAAAAGAGGAAGAAGAAAAAAAAACGGAAAGGCAACCTGATTCTCCACGGTTCTTGCAACTGATACTTGTCAGAGATGTATATGAGTGTGAGTGTCAAATGCTACCAAATTAGAATGGTGACTCTTCAGACCTTCTTTATACCCCATTACACCTATGAAAGAACAGTGCAATGTACTTTTAAGAGTAGAGGGGATCAGACGACCCCATTCCTAGGGTGACCATATTTCCCTAAACTGAAAACAGGACACCAGGCAGCTCGGACCAGCCCTGCCGAGCATCACCAGCCATCTGAGCCAGCCCCATCGAACACTGCCGCCACCTTAGCCCCACTGTGCAGGACTGTCAGCCCAAGCCAAAAAAGTTGTGACATCTGGGGCAGAGCTTAAAAGGGGGTCTGTCCCAGCCAAAACAGGATGTATGATAAGCCTACCTATTCCAGAAAGCTGGAACAAATAAATGCCATGGAAATGGCCTTATAATGGAAGAGAGGAAGTGGACCTGGGGGATTGGTAGTTGGATGGGGAAAAAATACACGGACACTGGTAGGAGAAGGAAGCTGAGCTCCAGATAGAAATGGCTAAAAAGTGGAAACCTTGCATGCTGGCAGGAGAAGAGCTCCATCTAGGTGGTAGAAGAGCTAGAGATAAGTGTGAAGTCTTGGGTTGCAATGATGAACTTTACTTCTGAGACATTAAGGTCTAAGTGGAACTGTCTGAGATAACTAAATCAGCCCAAGTGGAGTGTGGTACTACTCATAAGAGAGACAGTGTGGAGCTCATGAAGCAACGAGAGAGAGTAGAGGAAGGGTGCTGTGTGGGGACCTCTGGCCATGAAAGGACGCTCAGTAAGTGGTAGCCCTGTTACAGCATAAATGACCAACTGAAGTGCAAGTTAGTGTAGAATCAGGCCCTCCACCCCAACTGCAGAGAGCTTAAAGTATAAATTCAGAAGTCACACATGGGAGGAGAGTATTACAAATAAAATAGGGCTAAAAAAGAAGTAGACCAAGGGTTTACAATAGTAAGATAATAAAGTTGGTCAGGGCTTGATCCAAAGCCCATTGAAATCAATTGACTTCAATGAGCTTTAGGTCATGCCCCTATAGCACATGTTGTTCTTTTGATGCTAAATAATATTAGACGGTATCATGGCTAGTTGGCTACATTTCAGTAACAAATCACTAACAGAAATTTTTCTATACAGTAAAATGTTCTCTGGCTTTCAATTCACAGGCTTTTACTGTTAACTTTTATCCAATCTACTTAAAAAAAAAAAATACACCATCCTTAGTATTCCAGTATCACAAAACTGGTGATGGCGCCCAATCATGAATTAAAGATTAAAGGAAAAACTGCTTATTTATCATCTTTAGCATAGAAGTGGATTCACAGCGGCTCTTTGATATCACCTCTGCAGGGCTTAAATTCTCAAAGTATTTCCCAGAACCTGTCCCCACCCCCCAAACATGCTATAAAAACTCCATGGGAGTTGAAAATATTTACCAGAGCTCCACTCTGTAGAACTCCATCTGAATTTAAGCCCTGCACCTGTGTCATGTCACCTTCATGGTGAGATCATGGTCATCTTAACTCCCACCAGGGTGGAGACAACTGTATCCATGGGACTTGTAAAACTCTGACGAACATTCTGTCCAACCATTTGGACCACTTTTTTCCTGGCCTTATGGATCATTTCAATGTAACTGCTATGTGAGCCCCAGATACCTACTTCTCTCTGATGTCCTATTGACTTGAACTGAATTGAATGTTCTATCGTTTCTGATGCAGACCTGTCAGCTGATCATAGCTATCTATGCCCTTGTCACCTCTAGTCTGGACTACTGAAATGAACTCTGCTTAGGGCTATCCCCAAAGGAGACCCAAATGCTTCAGCAGGTATTTAATGTTTATACTTTCATAGTGAACAAGTGCTCCATTCAGGATAAGAACTTCAGTGAGCTCGGTTCTGTACAAATACAGGAGGATGAATAGCTTAGTGGTTTGAGCATTGGCCTGCTAAACCCTCAGGGTTATGAGTTCAATCCTTGAGGGGGCCACCTAGGGATCTAGGGCAAAATCAATACTTGGTCCTGCTAGTGAAGGCAGGGGGTTGGACTTGATGACCTTTCAGGGTCCCGTCCAGCTCTATGACATAGGTATATCTCTGTATATATAAATAAATGGAATGTAGCCCCTGTTCCAAATAGTTTATGTCTAAGAAGTGTCAACAGAATGCTGATGCCTACCTATTAAACAGAACAGCTGATGTGAATGTACAACATCTGTACTACACAGTAAGTCCTAACACAAGTCATGGTGTTGATCTATAAAGTCCTGAACAGCCTGGCACCTGCTTTCTCAGAGATCACTTATTTTCCTATGCTCCACTAGTACGCAAACTGTCAGAAAACACCTGGGGTCTATCCCCAAGTCTAATCACCATGTGATGTGTGTCAGAGAATTCTTGGCCACTGCTCTGGTAGTTGCTTCCTCAATGCAGTCTGGCAGTTCCCATGTTTGGAGATTTTTAGGGTGCAGTACAACACTCATTTACTTGTGCTATCCCTTTTTTAATTTGAGTCAAGCCAGAGGATATTGATGATAGCCTAGGCCTGGTAAAGTTGAGGGGAGTTTACTTGGCACCCATTTTTGGCAACAGTCATTCATTTTAATCTTCCTAATGTGCCCTGATATAATAATGGGTGCAATACAAATAAAAAAAGTAAATAAGTTAGATAGGATCAAATATAATTTAACAATCCGTAAACCGGTTAAATCCTTACATGGATTAATCTATAATTCAAAGCCATTCTTGAGCTCTTTACAATCTTTGTTTCCTGTGAGTTCCAGCTAAATTCAATACAAACTCTCCAGAGCTATTCAGGACATTCATCAAATTGGACTATTGCAAGGGAAAAACAAAAAAACCTGAGTAACACTATTTTTATGGTACATTTAACAAATGTTGTATTGCAATTTAGCTTCTGCAAAAGAAATAACATCCCCAGTGGTAGAAAAAAAGAATTCATTATGACCTCTGCTGTTCCCATCAAACCCAAATGATTCTCTTATATTATTTCAAAAATATCACTGTTTATATTTATTGCAAAAATGCAGCATTTTAAAATTCAGTGCCTCAGACCATTTGCTGTCCAAAGGGAGAGTGAGATTTCTAGGTTGAAAATTTTCAGACCAGGTATACTAATAATTTGATTCTATAGTCTGTCATTTGCAACCTACAATAAAAATCAATGCTTTCCTCTCCTAGACTCTGATTCAGGAAAGTACTTAAGCACACATTTCAATCCATCCCTATTCAGGAAAGCACTTAAGCATGTACTTAAATCTAGCTGACTTCCCAATGGGCCCTAGTGAATGGCTGAGAACAAACACTTGGATAAGGAAAAACTGGTTTAGATTAAATCTCAGCAAGACAAAGGTTATGCTCGTATCTAGAAAGGAACATTTGAAGAGTTTGCTGCAGTGGCACATCCCTATCAAGTACATACATCAATGATATATGTCCAAAGAGCATCAAAGCAGTCCACAACATCAATCTGATTAATACTTGATATGTACCACAAACGGAAGATGTCGGACTCAGAAAGACATGAATCATGCTAGTGGTTGGTTTTTAAAACTAAAGTCAGGAGAAGTTAAGAAATGTATTTTAGTTTTAATCTTCTCTTTTTGTACACATCTCAAGTTGATATCTAGATTGATCCAGCAATCACTTGGCTGAACCTTGATGGTAGCAAAGCGCTGCAGTCCACCCTCCAATCTTCTAATTGTGCTCTCCTCCACCAGGTGTCTGACGGTCTACATCGCTACTCCGCAGCCACACTGGGAAGCCTGGGGCTCAGCCAAATTTCTGTATTGTGGCAGCCACTCTGGCCTACTTAACCTTGCGTTCTAAGTGACCTTAATTTTAAATAGTACTTTAAACTCTTTCATTCATTAAAATTACTAAAAAGGATAAAACGATCTAATAAATAGTAAGCTGCTGCCAAATAGAGTAAACATTCAGATCAGACTCATAAAAATCTAGTCCTGAAACTATTCCACTGTAAAAACAGAGCCTCTGCAGACTTACAAGGTAAGAATTAATGAAGGAAAATTCACAAATGTCTCAAAAGAAGATCGCTACTATTTAAAACAAGCTAAATACCCACCAACAGAATACAAAATGATATTCACAAGAGAAGAGACCAGTACAGAAGACAAGCTTGGACAGTCCGGAATACAATACGTCTCTACTGGCTGTTCATTAGAATTCAGATTAATATGCACAATGAACCATCACCAGTCATAAATTATTATAGTAATTTATATTACAGTAGTGTTCAAAGGCTTCTAGCAGGATTGGGGCCCCACTGAGCTGAGCACTGTCAATTGTCTGAGACTTCATCACTGCATACTTTAGTCATATGGGTATTCCTTTTTTTTTTTTAATTAAAGAAACCACCATCTACTGCTACTTTCATGTGCATTGCTCTGGATTATTCCACTGTTTGGTCTCCAACTTCTACGCATAAATGAGCATTAGTTGAGCCCTAAATGTATGCCTACCTGCCAGAGTATGCAACTAAAGCTCAATTCAGAAGCCATGCTACATTTGGAAGACATTATGGTCCCAATTCTCCATTGCACAGTACCTTGCATTGTTATTTAAATCTATGCAAAGTGAGCATAAGATGCTACCAATCTGTATTAATGAAACTACAAATGATTTAAGACAGTGAAGAATCATGCCCCATATTGTTTTTGCTTGCTAATTAATTTTTCAGTTTTTCCTCGCTGAGCACTCTTAAAATATCTTGGAGCTATAACTATTTGAGAAACTAATTTATTATTGTGATCGTGAAGAGTCATTCATAATGGAATTTTGATTTGAAACACTAAATAAATCAGAGAATATCAGAGTTGGAAGGGACCTTAGGAGGTCATCTAGTCCAACAAGAAGGACCAATCCCCAGACAGATTTTTGTCCCAGATCTCTAAATGGCCCCCTGAAGAATTGAACTCACAACCCTGAGTTTAAAGAGGCCAGTGTTCAAACCACTGAGCTATCCCTGCCCACAATACACTGCAAGAAAGAATTTCAAAAGCACACAAGTTACTAGAAGCACAATTCTCATTAGATACCAATTGGACTTGTGATCCTAAAATCACTGGGGTGCTTTGAAAAAATCTCACCCTACAAGCATAAAGCATGTGGTCCTTGTCCACATTTATAAACATTGTTTGTCATGCCATACTATGTGGCTGTAAAAATAGAAATAATTGTTGTTCGCTTTAAGGAGAAAATAAGTGTGTGACAAGACACTGGAGCTCCAGCAACAATTTAAAGTTTCAAGTCCATTATAAACCCTCATATTCAGGGTTTGAAATTTCTTAGCCCTTTGGCAAGGCATTAGGTTGAAACTAGGGCTCTCAATTAATCGTAGTTAACTCAAAACAATTAATCACAATTAATTGTGCCGTTAAACAATAGAATACCAATTGAAATTTATTAAACACTTTTGGATGTTTTTCTACATTTTCAAATATATTGATTTGTGTTACAACACAGAATACAATGTGTACCGTGCTCACTTTATATTATTTTTATTACAAATATTTGCACTGTAAAAATGATAAACAAAAGAAATAGTATTTTTCAATTCACCTCATACGAGTACTATAGTGCAATCTCTTTATTGTGAAAGTAACTTATAAATGTAGATTTATTTTGTTACATAACGGCACTCAAAAATAAAACAATGTAAAACTTTAGAGCCTACAAGTCCACTCAGTCCTACTTCTTGCTCAGTCAGTCGCTAAGACAAACAAATTAGTTTACATTTACGGGAGATACTCCTGCCTGCTTCTTATTTACAATGTCACCTCAAAGCGAAAACAGGCGTTCGCATGGCACTTTTGTAGCCGGTGTTGCAAGGTATTTACGAGCCAGATATGCTAAACATTCATATGCCCCTTCATGCTTTGGCCACGATTCCAGAGGACATGCTTCCATGCTGATGATGCTCGTTAAAAAAATGCATTAATTAAATTTGTGACTGAACTCCTTGGGGGAGAATTGTACGTCTCCTGTTCAGTTTTACGGGCATTCTACCATATATTTCATATTACAGCAGTGTCGGATGATGACCCAGCACATAGAATCATAGGACTGGAAGGGACCTCCAGAGGTCAGCTAGTCCAGTCCCCTGCACTCATGGCAGGACTACGTATTATCTAGACATCCCTGACAGGTGTTTGTCTAAGCTGCTCTTAAAAATCTCCAATGGTGGAGATTCCACAACCTCCCTAGGCAATTTATTCCCGTGCTTAACCACCTTGACAGTTAGAAAGCTTTTCCTGACATCCAACCTAAACCTCCCTTGCTGCCATTTAAGCCCATTGTTTCTTGTCCTACGCTCAGTGTTAAGAAGACCAATTTTTCTCCCTCCTCCTTGTAACCATCTTTTATGTACTTGTTCATTTTAAGAACATTTTCACAGCAGATTTGACAAAATGCAGAGAAGGTACCAATGTGAGATTTCCAAAAATAGCTACAGCACTCAACCCAAGGTTTAAGAATCTGAAGGCTGTCCAAAACCTGAGAGGGACAAGGTGTGGATTATGCTTTCAGAAGTCTTAAAAGAGCAACACTCAGATGTGGAAACTACAGAACCCAAACCACCAAAAAAGAAAATCAACCTTCTGCTGGTGGCATCTGACTCAGAGGATGAAAATGAACATGCATCAGTTTGCTCTGCTTTGGATCATTATTGAGCAGAACCCATCATCAGCATAGACGCATGTCCTGTGGAAAGGTGGGTGAAGCATGAAGGGTTATATGAATCTTTAGCACATCTGGCACATAAAGATCTTGCGATGCCAGCTACAACAGTGCCATGCGAACATCTGTTCTCACTTTCAGGTGATATTATCAACAAGAAGTAGACAGCATTAACTCCTGCAAATTGTAACCAAACTTGCTTGTCTGTGCGACCGGCTGAAGTAGGAGTGAGTGGACTTGTAGGCCCTAGAGTTTTACATTGTTTTAGTTTTGAATGCAGAGGGTTTTTTTGACATAATTCTATATTTGTAAGTTCAACTTTCATGATAAAGAGATTGCACTACAGTACTTGTACGAGATGAATTGAAAAATACTATTTCTTTTGTTTTTTTACAGTGAAAATATTTGTAATGAAAACTAAATATAAAGTGAGCACTGTACACTTTGTATTCTGTCGTAATTAAAATCAATATATTTGAAAATATAGAAAACATCCAAAAATATTTAAATAAATGTTATTCTACTATTGTTTAACGGTGTAATTAATTGTGATTATTTTTTTAATGACTTGACAGCCCTAGTTGAAACTCAGCAGACCATTTGTCAACTCAGATACAAGTTTTATCATTTCTTTGGCAATTGTGACCTGACCAGGTTAAAGATGTTTGATGTATATAATATAAGCTACAAGTAGGACTCAGTTTCACACTTTTGCATGGCTCTCAAACCTTAGTTTTAAAGCCAGAGTGCCTAACATTTAGTTCTTGGGATGACAATTGAACATGTGGATCTACCAAACTACCAGAGAGTAAAAGGGTAGATTGAGGAGGATAAAGTCATCACAGGGAAGTTAAATAATTACTGTATTGGGAAGTTACTTGCAACAGATACACTGTCAGAGACTGAAGGGGCAAAAGAGGAGATGCTGGAACAAACTGGCTGAATAATAATATCAGACCCACTTAGTATTCAAGCTGGCTGAGTTATGCATCCGAAGAAGTGGGCTGTAGTCCACGAAAGCTTATGCTCTAATAAATTTGTTAGTCTCTAAGGTGCCACAAGTACTCCTGTTCTTTTTGCTACCAAAAATACACAATGTCTCATTGCAATCAATTAAAAAAACCCAGAAAAACCAGAAAAATGGCAAGTTTGTACTTTTCTTTTTTTTTTCCTTCTTCTTTTTTTACATGGAGGGGTTTAGGGTTGACCCTGTGAATTTCAGGCTGTAGACCTTCTCAGTACCAGCTAAATTGATTGAAACAATAATTAAAGATGGAGTTAAAACCCACCATGAGGAACATGAGATAATAGGGACCACCTAGCATAGCTTTTCTAGAGGAAAGTTGTGCTTCTCCAATCTACTGGAATTCTTTGAATGTTTCCAAAACAAAACAAAACCCCACTGAATAAAGGATATCTGGAAGAGCAAATTTTGTCAAAGGTTTTCTGAAAGTCTAAGTCCCTCCAAGTGGCTGTTAAAGTAACTTAGCCATGGGATAAGAGCTAATGTTCTGTCATGGTTTAGCAACTGATATGAAACAAAACGAAGAACAGGAGATAATTTTTTTTTCTATGTTGAAATATTGACCACACAATGGGGTGCTCAAGAACTGGTGTTTAATATAATTGGTAATGAGTTAGAAAGAACAGAGTGAAAAATAAGGTCTGCAGATGATTATTACACAGGTATGGTGAGGAAATGATAATAAAAAATTATTCATTTTAGAGAGAATGAAAGAGGGGATCTGTTAGAAGTTAATACAGTAGTTAGTGGTACAGAGTAGGTAAATTAGGTTCTCCTATTAATCCTTTCTCATAATGGAAGACCAACGATAGGGGTTCCCCTAGATATTTTTCATGTGAAATGCCCAGTTTTAACTTGTGGTGCCATTCAGGTTTGGCCCATCTGCCCTTCTGTCGCGACAGAGGAGCCACCAGGCCAAATGAATGGCATTGCGACGTAGCATGCCAGATCATAATGCCACTCCCTTTGGGGGCCTCTCATACAGGAGCCAGGGCAAAAACTGCCCTTTTGCCTCACCCCCCAGCAATGGTGCGCATGACATGAGTGCAAATGCAGGCACTACCAAACAAGGGGGCAATTGATTGAAGTGAAAGTTAACCAGTTTAGAGATGAGAAAAAAATATCTTTTCCTCCCCCTTTTTACCCAATGCAGAATTGGACTATGGAATTGCCATAAGGTATGAAAGCCAAACATTTAATAAGATTCATAAAAGGATTAGCCATGTATCTGGATAATGAGAACCTCCAGAGTTACATAAGGGATAAAACCCTCATGCTTCGCAGCATTAGATGAGGAGTGGGAAGAAACTTCCCCTACGGCCAAGTTAGTTTATAGTTTGCTTGTACCTTTCTCTGAAGCATCTGGTCCTGGCCAGCGAATGAATCAGGATACTGGATTTGTTTGACCAGTAGTCAGGTACAGTAAAACAATTCCTAGCTAAACTTCCCCCCCCACACACACACACACACACTGAGATTGATTTTTGCCCTTGAACAACAGTCAATGCAAGCTTTGAGGAAAGGAAAACAAGCACTTCCCCAAGGATGTCCCAATAACAGAGGATAGATCAGACCCCCTCAGGTCAGAGAAGAATAACTGACTTTAGCCTCAGAAGGAATAGCTTTTAAACCATTCCTATCATTCCACACAGACATTCCAAGCTAGGGCAGAAGCACTGAGACTACCATAGCTGGTATCAGCAAAACCACAGACCCAAAGGAGGAGATCATTAAGTACACCTCTACCCCGATATAACGCGACCCGATATAACACGGTAAAGCAGTGCTCTGGGGGGGCGGGGCTGCACACTCCAGTGGATCAAAGCAAGTTTGATATAATGTGGTTTCACCTATAACATGGTAAGATTTTTTGGCTCCCAAGGACAGCGTTATAGCGAGGTAGGTGTATATCTTTGGAGAATAGGAAAAAAAGCAAAGAAAATTAAATATGAAATCATCAAGTTGAGGTATAAATCTATAAAACATTTTCAGAGTCTCTGCAGGATTGATTTTTTTTTTAATATCCCGTTCCATGTTGAAAGTTTTTTTCTCATCAATGTGAAATGAATGCATGGAAATGAACAGTTACACTGTGGCCCTTTTATTTATTATATAATAAATCATAATAGATTTGTAAAGAACCTCCATTGGCCTGAGCCAACACCATCCATGCATTTTAGAGTTATGTCCTGATTTGAAGGAATCTCAATGAAACATTTGAAAAGCATTTGTTTAGAAGAGGTTCTATCTAAGTTACCTGCAGGGCTGGTAGCACTGCCACTTAAGAGTGCCTGATATTTCCCATCATAAGACCCTTTTCTCAGTTACTTATTATTTTACTAAACTTTAACCATTTACGCTGAGATTTTCCATGCTTGGTGTCTGACTCAGACTGAAGTTGCTTGAAAAATGTCTGCCAAAAAACAGTTAAGTTGTTTTCAGGAACAAGGCTAGGGGAAAATATTTTGCCCATATTAAAAAATTCTGGTGACTTTGTCTTTGGGAAACTCTGGCGCCCCCATGCCCTGGAGCAGGGACTTGAAATTTGTCAAGGAAATGATTTTTGCTGTCCCTGTGAAAATCCACACAAATTTGGCCACAGCATAAAAGTCTTTGAAAAAGTTCAGTTTGCACATGCTCAATACAGACTTCAGATTTTAACTGCAAAATTCTCCAAAGATTCCATGCAAACTGGGCATGCTCCAGCCCTGAGAACAGAAGAACTTTCCCTGTAACTGCAGCCCATTTATTGTAGAAGTTGGAAGGTGTCTGGTTAAATGAGGCAGAGGTCTGTAGGAAGAGAAAGGAGGGTCTCATAGTTAAAGCAGTTGAATACTGCCCTGGAAAACTGGATTCTATCCCTGCACCTGCCATAGGGTTCCTTATGATGATCCTAGTCAAGTCATTTAAACCATACTTTTTAAAGTTGGTCACTAGTTGTGCATTCTTCATTTTCTGGGTGCCTGACTTGAGACCCTGGGTTCTGATTTGCAGAAGTGCTGAGCATTCATGGCTGCAACTGAAGTCAATGGGAGCTGTGCTTCGAACATATGAAATATTTTATAATGTTCAGTACTTTAAGGGGGGAAAAAAAAAAAAACAAGCCCTTGGCATTTGAAGTTGGGCACCCAAAATTAGTAGGTACTTTTTATCTTAATCTCTGTGTTTCAGTTCCCTATGTGAAAAATGAAGTTAATACCCCCCTTGTTTCATATGGATGCTGTAAAAATAAACTAATGTTTATAAAGCACTTAAATGCTATAATGATGAGCATCGTTAATTTCCTCATGGGCTTTTCTGTAATTCTGTCTTCAGAGAAATGTTTGAATAAATTCACCACAAGAAATAAGACCTAGGGCCAAACACTACACAATGAGGAGAAAACAAATATTAATAGGGGCTCATTAACTCAGCACCATCCATCCTTTACACTGAATGCGGCAGAGGTCCTGTGGGAAAAAAGTAGTACGTGATCATGTAAATAAAGATTGTACCAAAATGCATAGGCACAAAGAGGCTGAATTAAGAGGCAACAGACAACCTTAATTATATCATTTCCTAGCTTCTGAATGCTTGATTTTGCAACCTTAATATAGTCTTTTTGCATTTGTAGTATCATATTGTGATGGGGCATACAGACTACTAACTGTGATACGTAACCTATCATTTAAATCAGCTTCTGTACCAGATAACTGGAGGATAGCTAATGTTTTTAAGAAAGCTTCAGGGGTGATCCTGGCAATTACAGGCTGGTAAACCCAACTTCAGGACTCGGCAAACTGTTGAAACTGTAGTAAAGAACAGAATTATCAGACACCTAGATGAACATGATTTACTGGGGAAGAGTCAACATGGTTTTTGTAAAGGGAAATCATGCCTCACCAATCTACTAGAATTCTTTGAGAGAGTCAACAAGCACACGGACAAGGGTGATCCAGTGCAGTTGTTCTCAAAGCTGATCCGCCGCTTGTTCAGGGAAAGCCTCTAGCAGGCTGGGCCGGTTTGTTTACCTGCGTGTCTGCAGGTTCAGCCGATCGCAGCTCCCACTGGCCGCGATTCGCTGCTCCAGGCCAATGGGAGCTGCGAGAAGTGGCATGGGCCGAGGGATGTGTTGACTGCCCCTCCCGCAGCCCCCATTGGTCTGGAGCAGCGAACCACGACCAGTGGAAGCCACGATCGGACAAACCTGCAGACGTGGCCAGTAAACAAACCAGCCCGGCCCACCAGGGGCTTTCCCTGAACAAGCGGCGGACCAGCTTTGAGAACCACTGATCCAGTGGATATAGTGTACTTAGATTTTCAGAAAAACTTTGACAAGGTCCCTCACCAAAGACTTTTAAGCAAAGTAAGCTGCCATGGGATAAGAGTGAAGGTCCCCTCATGGATCAGTAACCGGTTAAAAAGTAGGAAACAAAGGGTAGGACTACATGGTCAGTTTTCACAGTGGAGAGAGGTAAATAGTGGTGTCCCCCAGGGGTCTGTTCTGGGACCAGTACTGTTCAATATATCCATAAATGATCTGAAAAGGGGTAAACAATGAGGTGGCAAAATTTTCAGATGATACAAAACTACTCAAGATAGTTAAGTCCAAAGCAGATTGTGAAGACCTACAAAAGGATCTCACAAAACTAGTTGACTGGGCAACAAAATGGCAAATGAAATTCAATATTGATAAATGCAAAAGTAATGCACATTGGAAAACAATCTCAAATATACATATAAAATGATGGAATCTAAATTAGTTGTTACCACTCAAGAAAGATCTTGGAGTCATTGTGGATAGTTCTCTGAAAACATGCACTCAATGTGCAGCGGCAGTCAAAAAAGCTAACAGAATGTTGGGAATCATTAAGAAAGGGATAGATAATAAGACAGAAAATATCATATTGCTGCTGTATAAATCCATGGTATGCCCACATCTTGAGTACTGCATGAGATATGGACACCCCATCTTACAAAAAAAGATATTATGGAATTGGAAAAGGGTCGGAAAAGGGCAACAAAAATGATTAGGGGTATGGAACAGCTTCCATATGAGGAGAGATTAATAAGACTGGGATT
Organism: Trachemys scripta elegans; assembly: GCF_013100865.1. Lineage (NCBI taxonomy): Eukaryota > Metazoa > Chordata > Testudines > Emydidae > Trachemys > Trachemys scripta. Next base: position 310,921,624 of record NC_048298.1, on the reverse strand, counting down.
TTTCAGCTTGGAAAAGAGACAACTAAGGGGATATATGATAGAGTCTATAAAATCATAACTGGTCTGTAGAAATTAAATAAAGAAGTGTTATTTACTCCTTCTCATAACACAAGAACTAGGGGTCACCAAAGAAAATTAATAGGCAGCAGGTTTAAAAACAAACAAAAGGAAGTATTTCTTCACACAACACATAGTCAACCTGTGGCACTCTTTGCCAGAGGATGCTGTGTAGGCCAAGACTATAACAGGGTTCAAAAAAGAATTGGATAATTTCCTGAAGGATAGGTCCAGCATTGGCTATTAACCAGAAGGGTATCTCTAGCCTCTGTTTGCCAAAAGCTGGGAATGAGCTACGGGATGGATCACCTGATGATTGCCTGTTCTGTTCACTCGCTCTGAAGCACCTGAAATTGGCCACAGTGAGAAGACAGGAAAAGGGGCTAGATGGGCCTTTGATCTGGCCCACTATGGCCTTTATGTTCTTATGCTGTCTCAGCTACTAGAGAAACTGACTGCTAAGCTGGGGCTGATTGCAGCCATTGCGGGGCTACCAGAGATAAAAGGGTAGCAAGTCAGAAGGGGAAGGTCACTACCAGAGAGGGTAAGGAACCACTGAGAACAGGAACCTTCAGCAACATTCTGGTTAGAAGTAGCCCAGGAAACCAGATCATCTAGGAGAAAGAATCACATACCATGGTTTTGTGAAATAGCCTTCAAGAGAGGGGGGTAGGCAGCAGTCCAGGGAAGCAGTAAGGAATTGGGAGAAACTGGTTCCAATTGTTTCAGACAGGGTCCCTGGATTGGAGCTCAGAGGAGTGGGTGGATTCACATACAACCCCAACAACAGGGCTAGTAAGGCTGCAGAGAAGAGAGGTCTGAACCCCGAGAGGCCAAAGACTCTTCACTAAGGTTAATCTCACACAAGAATCTGTACTGCCCAGAGAGGGGAGAGACTATTGAACAACCTGGCAGGAGAGATGAAGTCACAGTAAAGAACTACCAAGCACAGAACTAAATGGTCATTAGACAAAACTAAGGGGAAACTGAGGGGCTCACCCTTATATCCCACTCACCTAAAGGGGGAACCGGGGGTTAAAAGCAATCCCTGAAACATTCTGTTTTTTCTGTTTAATGATGGTATATGACAGCAAACAGGATCTTTGTTAACCATCTGCATTAAAAGTCATAGTGCCAAATTCTTTGCTGGCATAACTCCAAAGAAATCAAATGCTTGTTTCTTGTGAGGTTAGTGGCCATTTTTTGAGTTTAGATACTTGTCCAGGAAAATACTCAGCAAAAACAAGTGTCTATAATGAGAAAATCCATTCTACATTGTTGGCCATATCCTCGGCTGCTGTAAATTGCTGCAGCTCTACTGACATCAATGGATTTATGTAGAGCTATCCCAATTTCTACCACCTGATAATTTGGCCTTGTGCATTGAATTTCTTCTTCAAAAACTTACAGCAGGGCTCTAATTTTATCAAAGAAATGCTGAATTTGAATAAAGTCCATGAAATCTTGGATATGGCTATAAAAACACATTTGATTAGGCCCTCAAACCGTGTGGTGTTGCAACCTGGTGGATGTGATTGCAGTGCCACTCAGATCTGGCCCATCCACCCCTCCATCTCCATTCACAGGCTGGCAGATGGGCCTAACCTAAGTGGTGCTGTGACCCAGGGTGCCAGGTCGCAATGCCTGGAATGGGTAGCCAGGCTTAGCCCTGGGAGACACAAGCCATGGCTGTGAGGGGTGAATGCGTGATGGGCTCCCTCTCCAACCTTCCCCAGACACCGCAGCCAGGGCCAGCTCCAGGCACCAGCCCACCAAGCATGTGTTTGGGGCGGCACCTGGAGGGGGGCGGCGGGGTGCTCCGGCCCAAAAGCGGGGCCGTGCCTGGGCTCGCTGCCCTCCCCGCGGCGCTTCGGCTGGTCGGGGAAAGTGGGACCCCAGCCGGGCTGGCCGCCCTCCCCCCAGCGCTCTGGCCGCCAAGGGCTCTCCGCCCTCCCCCCGGCGCTCTGGCCGCCAGGGAGAGCGGAGAGCTCCGGCCGGGCTCTCCGCCCTGCTCCCGGCACTCTGGCCGCCGGGGAGAGCGCTCTGGCCGCCTAGGGCGGCAAAAAAGCCAGAGCTGACCCTAACCGACGCCTCACCTTTCAGCACCCCCACTATACTCTTGTGTATGTGGATATAGAGAAAAGTACATTTGGTGACCTTTCTATGATTTGCTTTTTCCCCTACACCTGTGCCATGAAATTTCCATGCCAAAATTGTAGCCCTACTCATAAGGACTTAAGGAAAATGAAGTTAACCTTGTATCTTGCCACTACCCTACAGCCTTTGAAACTTTACACTCCATTCAGAAGCCACCAGGTAGCCACAGCAGAACACAAAGCACTGGTCACAACCACACAGCAAGATAACCCACTTAACAACCAGGCCACCACTTTCTTTACTTGCTTCAGCTTCCGAGTGGATTTAACACATTGAGCCATAGGAGCCTGAGCCCAGAGGATTCAGGGGGCCTGGGGTCTTCGGCGGCGGGGGTCCTTCCGCTCCGGGTCTTCGGGGCACTTTGGCGGCGGGTCCCGGAGCGAGTGAAGGTCCAGCCACCGCACTGCCGCCGAAGACCTGGAGTGGAAGAAGCTCCGGGTCTTTGGCAACGGTTCCTTCACTTGCTCCGGGTGTGTTCAGTGGCACTGAAGGACCTGCCACTGAAGACCCACCAAAAACTCTCATGGGGACCCTTGAAAAATCTCATGGGGGCCCCTGCGGGGCCTAGGGCAAATTGCCCCACTTGCCCTACCCCCACCCCCCTCTGGGCGGCCCTGCCTGATCCAGAGGTGATAAAGGCATTGATTACAGTACCGAGGAATATGAAAGAAAAGGCTAAAAGCTTCTGACCAGATGCAGCTGGGGACAAGTCACCACCGCTACTTAATTATATAAAAGCAGCTGGGAATGTAACAAGCCCCCAAACAGTGTACTCAAACAACAAATGATCAGCAAACCCTGCATCAAAGGGACAGAAAAATCTCTGCCTTAATTTTGAGTTGCTTACTGCAAACTGTTCTCACCTCAGTCTGGTCTGGACTGAGCTCAACTGATTGATTCACATCAATGCCCCAAAATCTCCCAGTCACTGAGAAAGAAATTGATTCAATTCTGGACAGAATAAGCTCAACTTTTCAGGACAGCTACTGCTGCCATTGCCACATCTGCAAATCTTTGCCAAACCAATCTGTTTGGATACTGGAAATGGGGACTATAGGTAAAGTAGTTGCAAAGAGGATTTTTGTTCAAAGCAATTAGCATTTGTTCTGCAGCATATTTCTACATGTAGCTTAGGAAGCATATTGGTTTTTGTTGTGTGTTCATTAAGCCACGGGCACCTGCTGTGAAATGTGAACTCTCTTTCCATTAGACAGTTACCAGGCAGCTTAGCTGATGGTGTATGAGCTTCAGAATTCCTCTTGTGCAAGCCGACACAGGCCATACGCATTGCAGTGGTAAGAGTTTCAGACTATGTTTACCAATTCAAATGCTTTTGAATGAACATACTGGTACAATAAAAGTAAAAGGCCAGAAATGTTAAGGACCTGTATGAGGATATACAGTAAGGACCCAAACCAACCTCAGCTGAAATCAGTGACAAAACTCTCCTGATTCAACAGGTTTTGGATCAGGCCCTTAGTAAGGCTGTAAACAAAACCCAGGAATCCAGTTTAAAGCACTGAAGTACAACTCCTCTGGCAAGAGTCAAATATATGAGGAGACTTTGCTCGTGTCAGGGATGTTCAATGAGCTCTTATGCTGAATTCTCACTCTTGAAATACTGTAGAAAACACAAAATTTAAGCCTGCAATTGACTGGAAAAGTAACATCTATGTAATGAGATAGGGAGACCTATAACAATCACCTTTTCCAATCGAGCCGCTAAGTGCTTAACAAATTACATACTTTGGGGGCAGCTTTCATCAGAATGAGCTTGCTCCAGATCACATACTGTCAAATGCACAAATTCAGCACTCATATTGTACAATCACTGCTGGATTTAAGACTCGTTTTCCCCCTCGCTTCCTAGTCACGAAGATCCGGAGGTCCCAGCGTTGATCCCACTGCTGACAGCCCAACCCAGGGACATTGGGGTTACAATATCGAACACAGAAAACTAAAAAAACACCTCAATTCTTAAACAGAACAAGAGGTTCACTGACAAGTTAACTGTGCTGTGTTTACACTATTAAGGAACGATTAATTCAAGGGGGATACACACATATAATGATTCGTGTGTGTAAAGCTATTGGCAACTAGAAAAGGAATCAACAAAAGTCACAAAATAAAGATGACTAGACAATAAAGACGGTGCCAGAAGATTCAGCTTTGAACGGAATGAGAACTGAAAAAAGTAGATACACGTCTGAAAATAGGTATATACACACATACACAGTAGAGAGAGACTCCTCCATAAGAAAAACTGAAAAATATTGTACTATTTCACTGTGATAGAGAAAAAAGACCCATTAATCTATTATTCACTTGCATATGACAACATGCAACTAGATTAACTTTTTATTAAACTACTTTAGAACTATGGGTTTTTTTTTAAAAATACATCCAAGTGTAGAACCATTAAGCCTGGAGGGGACTAATATTAGGATCATCTAGTTGCTCCTCCTGCTTTTTTTCCTAATCTCTCTAAAGAAACATATGTTTAACATTTGCAATGAAGTGTTTGCTCAGTTTGTAATATTTTTTTGAATGTTCTCCAAAATACAGGAGCATGAACATTTTCTAGAAGGCACAGTTTGTATCTGTTTGACAATTCTGTCGCAAGTGAAAGGACAAGAGAACAATTATCACCAGACTCAGATTAAATAATTTTGGGGCCCTGTGAGCTATGGAAATTGGGTCCCCCCGCAACCTTCCCGAACCTCAGCCTCTGCTGCAGCTGCTGCTAGCCCTCCACTGCAATCACAGAATGCGGAGCTCTTCATAGTGGCTGCTCAGCAAAGTGCTCCTGCCCCATACATACCAAGCCCAACAGATGCCAGAATGCCCCAATTCCCACCCCACATGTACCTCTGAATGTCCCTCCACCAGCCTCACTCATCCCGACAGCCCGTACAAATATCCCAGCAGATGACATACATCCTGCTCATCACAGCCACCAACACCACCTCGGTCCCACCAGCCTCAACCCCACTCACCCAACATCCCAGCCTCCAAAATCCACCAGTTTCCCCCAACCCTTGACCCTGTAGTACCCCCCAGCACTCCTCGCTCACCCCATAGCCCACCACCAACTTGCCCGCTGCTCCTCATTCATTACTTCCAGGACCTTCCTGGCCTCTCACTGGTACCCTCTCCCCAACCCCCAGGCTCGGCACTCCACTCCCATCCTGATCTAGGGCAGCTCCTCCCAATCCAAGCTGCCCAGCTCTTTTTGCTCCCATAATCCACACCACACTTACAAGGCCTCACGCTGCTCAGGTTTGACCCAGTTGCCCTCGTGATGGAGGGGAGGGAAGGCCAAATTTGAGTGCTCTGGTACATGGGGTCATAGTGCCACTCCTTTTTGGGTGGAGAGGGGTTTCTGGTGGTCAAGAGGCCCCTTTGAGATGGGTGCCTGTACAAGTGCATTGAGTGCACATCAGTTCATCTGGGCCTGGTTACCGCATGAGCATCATCTCCCTCTATAGAGTTGCATAAATATATGCAGAGCAACAAGAACCAAATATGAATTCATAAAAATTCTGACCTATGATTTTGAGTAAGATCTGTTAAAAAAAAAAAGTCTAAAAAGGATACTAAAAATAGTTGTACAATACAAGTTTATACACAAAAAAAGCCAATGAGGAGTTTTAGCCTGGAACCAAAAGGAAGCTACTTACTATAAGAACAATGAAGATGGGATGCCAAGATACCTTCACAGCGGAGAGTAAGATGACAGAGGGCAATACAAGGCATATGGAAAGACATGGAAAAACATGTCACCATAGGAACCATTTTGCAGAAGTGTGTAGGAGTAAAAGAGCGCAAGTGATACAATAATTTAATTACAAAAACCCCCAAAGAGTAATATGACGTACATTCTACCACAACTGAAGGGCAGCTGAATTTGTATGATGCCTTATATGCGATTGAATCACTATTAGAAAGAAAACATGGTTTGGCTCCAAAGCAGTGACAGACGCACAATGAAATATGCCATCATTACAGTAGGAGATTTTTAAAGCAATCCAGAGGAATACATCATGAGAAAAACAAAGTCAACTTCTGCACATGGAAGAATCCAAGTAGGAGTCAAAGGCAAGGTGTGTTATCATGGAAAGATGGAAACAAAAAAGTTATGTATGTGTTTAATCTCAGCAGTATTTTCAGAGACAAACATGCTAAGACTAATATTAAAGGGCTTGATTCTGCTCTCAGTTACATTTATGTAAGCCAGAGTAACTCCTTTGAAGTCAGCAATTATTGAGGTGTAAAACCAGTGTAAAATCAGAATCAAGTCCACAGATTAAGTGTGGAACTAGATTTGTTCACGTAGATAGAGATTTATTTGTTAAGATGGGCCTTAAAGCAAACCAAAGACCCAAACACCTTGAATTTGAAAGTTGAATTCCATATCCAAACATGGATCCTAATTTCACAACATGCAGATCTTTCTCTAATGGAGCAAACCAAAAACCTTGCATGTGAACTTCCCTGAATTTTAGAAGTTCAATCCAAATTTAGAATCCCCATAGTTCAGATTCATTTCTACTCATCGAAGATATAGATATAAACAATTGGGGTATGTATTTGGAAGTGTAACACGCAGACAGCCAAAGCAACAATGTAATAGGTTACACTTAGAGCAAAGGATGATATTCTTAGGCAGATAAAGTCACACTGAATTATAAGTTCAGGTTTACTGTAATTGCAAAGGTTTGTATTTTTCAGTAGTCATAAAGCAAAGGGCTACCAAGAAGACAATACAGACTATTCATAGATTTAGAGATAAGGCCAGGAGGAACCACTGTGATCATCTAGTCTGACCTCCTGCATAACACACGGGACTTTCCTGAAATAAATCCTGTTTGAACTAGAGCATCTCCTTTAGAAAAAAGCATCCAATCTTGATTTTAAAGATAGCCAGAGATGGGCAATCCACCACAAACTTTAGCAAATTGTTCCAGTGGTTATTTACCCTCATTGTTAAAAATCTGCACCTTACTTTCAGTCCAAATTTACAAAGTGTTGGCATAAGCGGCCACAGGATCCAATTGGTTGATGCCAGAGATCTCCCAATTTTGTTGCCAGCCCAATCTTTGCACTCTCTGTGATGCCTCATCTTCATGGTCTCTCATTGAGTTTCCCCCTCTAATCAGAAGCATCTTGTTCAAACCAGCTGATAACACAAGTGCTATGACCTCACTCAAAGTCTGTGATCACAGATGATTGAATCAAAACCTGCATTAGAGAAGATATCAGAATTTCTGAGCCAAAAAGGCAAGTCTGTCCCATTTACAAATTAATCTAGATCAGTGGTTCCCAAACTTTAACAACCTGTCAACCCCTTTCACTAAAATGTCAAGTCTCGCGAAACCCCTCCTAAAAATGAATATTTCCAGGGATTTTCTCCTTCACCAGAGTATAAATAATAAAAGTAGTGATCTTGGAAATATAAAATTTGTTTTTATGTCATGCTTATTACACACTATTTATTATTATTTATCATTACAGTATTTGTATTACATTATGAAAATGGCAACTCTCTTCCAAGATCTCACTTTTGTAGCTTGTATCACTTTGAATAAGCCTGTTATAAGCCAAGGCTCCTATGTTTCATCAAGAAGTATCAGATGTGAAACAGCATGAAGGTATTTAAGAAGCCAACTCAGAGTTCCTCCTACACAAGCATTCAGGTATTGAGCAGTCCATGCAAAATCCCACGTTACAACAAAGCTTAAACTTGTTCTTGATAATAATTTTAAAAACAATACTAGCTGTCTATTTAATTTTAAAAACAGCAAAAAATATCCACCTTCCTTTCCATTTCTTATAAGGAGTCTTGAAGTTTAAATCTCCTCAGTGTGATAGATATGCTTGCTTTGATCTGGTTACCTCTTGGAAGTCCAGGGGCTCCGGGTTGCTGGCAAAGTGCTGCTTGGGGTCCCTAGGGACAGCTCTGTCCGCCATTAGGGAATTTTTTCCTGAGAACCCCCTGTAACATTTCGCGAACCCCCAGGGGTCCACGAACCCCAGTTTGGGAACCACTGATCTAGATGGAGAATGGATACTGACTATTGTGAGGTACACAACACAACACACATTACATTGTTTTCATATATGCAATAATGGAGGGTAAAATAGTTATTGCTTATTTCAGATGTTTCTGACTTCTTAGTAATAAGTATGCACAATATTAGAGACTACAATGAAGAATTGACAAGTACAACAGTTTCAAAGTTGCTGAATGATATAAAGATGACTGAGAATCTAATGGAAATATACTACAGAATTCAAAAGAGTAAGCCACAAAGCACTAATCTGAAGACTGTATAGATTCAGTAGATTAGGGTTATGTAGCAGGGAGGATATAATAGCTCTGCTATTTACTTTCTCCATGTTCTGTGGGCAAGTCACTTAATCGCTGAAACTTGGTTTAATTATGTGCAAATGGGATTAACACCTATCTACCTGATAGGAATGATCTGAAAAGTAATCAATGTCTGTAACGCACTCTGTTCATATAATATTTGCAATTTATAGTACACTTTATATATTTTCAAACAGGAGAAATTAGTCTCCCACCTGCTAGGAAGAGCTCAGTACTGTAATTCAAACTCCAGTCCAGAGAAGGTAAAATTATTAGTTTCAAGACTTCCTTCTTAATAAGAGAAACATACTGACATTAGTGAAACATTAAACACAGTTCAGGCCAGAGTGACTTTCATGGAAAAGAAGCTGGATGTTTTGACTCACAGGAAGCGAGAAAGGGCGGGGGTGAGGGGGGGGAGAAGAGGAAGAAATCCAATTGTAATGATACAATTTTAGCTGAGATTACCAAGAACTACATGATGCCTTGAAAACTCAAACTGATGACCTGGAAAACAGGCTCAATTTAAAAAAAAAAAAATACAGGCTGGTAAGCTGCTGAGGGTGGGAACAGGGGAGATGTACAACGATATTTTTGGAAATGGATTTCAAACACTACAGGGCAAAATTCTGCTCTCAGTCACACCAGGTAACATAAATCCTTTTATTAAGCCAACTCTCCTCTCAAATGGATTTAAATCAGGAGTAACTCCATTGATATTACACAGATATAAAAAGCATAACAAAAATGTGAGAATCAGACCCACTGACTTTGTCAGATTGAAGTCAACATGATTGGCACTCTACAAGACAGCATGCTGTGTCCTCATACCAGACAATCTAACACCAAATTGCGCTGTGCTTCTAGCTCGTGCAAATCTCTGTGTAAGGAAGAGAGTTCTGAAGCTGAAAGTCTGTGGGTGAAATCTAGTGCCATGAAAGTCAATGGAGAAAAAAAAAAAAAAAAAAAGAACTCCCAATGACTTCAACAGAGCCAGGATTCTACCCCTTAAATCCATTATTATGATGTCTATTGTGGCTGCACATAGGTGCCCCAGTCATGGGCCACAACCCGAGAGAGAGCTAAAGGACTGTTCCTGTCCCAAAAAGAGCGTAAAGTCCTTATTTAATTTCTTATATTTCAAGCGTCTGATGATGAGCTTGGAGAAGTTGGGGGGTTGTTTGAAGGCCAGAGGAGGGGGGGGGGGGCGTTTCCAGGAAAGTTGTCACCTACCACCCCACACTGGACCCATATGAGGTATCATCAAACAACTACCCATACTTGTTGGGGACCTCATCCTGAAAGAAATCTTTCCTGGCCCACAGACGAGGATACACCAACTCAAAGCGGCAACAGACCTTGCCAGAACAGATGTAAACCTGCAGAAATATCTCCATTGCTACGCTGATTAATACCCCCTACAACACACACTTCAAGATCCATGGATCCTACACATGCCTATCAAAACATGTGGCATACCTCATACAGTGCACTAAATGCCCCAATAGCAACTATGTGGGTAAACCAGACAATCACTCCGCTATCGAGTGATCTTACACAGGAAAATGATAAAAGACAAAAACATCCCATCACCTGTGGGTGAACACTCTTCACAAAGCAATCATTCTATAGCTGACCTATCAGTCCTCATCCTCAGAGGAAACTTGCACAACACTTTCAAAAGATGAGCCTGGGAGCTTAAATTCATAACTCTGCTAGACACTAAAAATCATGATCTTAATAAAGACACTGGATTTATGGCTTATTACAACAATCTGTAACCCACTCACCCTGCTTTTGGCCTATGACTACAGGGGTATTAACTGGCCACTACACCTTGAATGGTCCCTTATTAGAATATGTACTAACTATTTATGTTAACCAATCTGTTCCACCTTGTATTTAGTTGCGACACGGGGTACATTTTTCCCAGACCTGAAAGAGAGCTCTGGGTAGCTCAAAAGCTTGTCTCTCACACTAACAGAAGTTGGTCCAATAGAAGATATTACCTCATCCACCTGGTCTCTCTAGGAAAAATGCATAACAGCTCCAATAGCTAAAAAGCTAAAATACCTCAAAATTCCCACAACTTGGAAATCTAAACTGGGTAACATAGCAGATCAAGGGCTAAATTGTCATGGGGCCAAAAGACAGACTCTGCCTCCGTGCCTGTAATTTTGCACACCAAACCAGCAGCATTCCCCCCCCCCCCCCCCCCCAAAAAAATGCAAGCACATAATATCAAACTCCTTAGTTTGTGCCTTCAGAAGCCATTTGTGACCATAAAGCCCAATTCTTGCTGGCACAAAACTTGCAAATGCAAATTTAGAGATTCTGACAATCTGGTTTAAGGAATCTGCTTTTCATTTCAAAGATATCAGGTTCCAATCCCGTTATGTGCTTTTATGCAGTTTGCTATTAACTTTCTTCAGTCAATACAATTATGGATTGAAAACTTCATTCTGCCACCTCTGCTACTGAGGAGAAAAGTACTACTCAGCATGAGTCAGAGTAGCAGAATCAGGCCCTTAGAAAAGAAAAAGGTTATATCTGATCTAACAAATTCAGGTTAGAAAACAAGCTGTACCTTTAATCTGAAAACTGTACAAAGCAGCACTGGTCAGAAAAACAAGACTGAGGACTTCTGTTTTCAATCAAATTTTTCCAACAATGTCTAAAATATTTTGACTATTATGTTTTAAAGTTTTTATTTCTGGGGGTTTTGTGCTGTCAAATTAACCAACCACATATATTTTTTTAAAAAATTACAATTGGGGGTATTATACCCATCTCACAGATGGGAAAACTAAGGCACAGAAAACTTAAGTGACTTGCCAAAGGTCACAGAATAAAAGAGACACTTTTCAGAAGGGGCTTACTCATGGTTCCATTTTGATTTATATATGCGACCATGACCAAATTGTCGCTCTTTAAAACTATAACCACATAACTTGTCCAACATCATACTATGAGTCTGCTGCAGAGCCAGAGTCAGAATGTAGGTGTCACAAGAAATGAGAAGTTGCTCTACTCTGTAGATCCTAGACCAATGCACCTACAGTGCCAACTGAAGGTGTTGCAGAACAAAGAGATCAGGTGACCTCCTGGCCCAGAAAAAAGACAAAGGGAGAGGAGAGGCTGGAAAGTTTCAGTTTTGGAGCTGGCTAGGAAAATGGAGGGGAGGCCAAACAGCCCTCCTGGCCTCCTCTGGCCCCCCAAGATGAACCTGACTGAGGGGGTCCTGTTGTCTGTACCTGCAAGACCTGTCTTGGACTGTGTTCCTGTCGTCTAAATAAACCTTCTGTTTTACCGGCTGGCTAAAGGTCATGGTAAATTGCAGGAAGCTGGGGGTGCAGGGTCTTGTCTCCCCCAAACTCTGACACTCAAAAATCCAGGTCAACAAAGACCTTGAATTTAAGTCCGCTGGGACAACAGAATGCCTTTCCAGTGAAAGGCCCTGGCAGAACATTTAAGAATATCTTAACAATTAAAGCCCAACCGGATTCATATAATTTTAAAGTCTGCAATGTTTACCCACTGGAGAGGATATAGAAAAACAATATTGCAAAATAGCATTTGAATCTGAGGAGTTCCGGTATAAAATAGCCCCATACAGAGAAATGTAACCACTGTAGGTGGCCAGGAGACAGGGTGTCGGACAGTCTCTGTGCAGACCCTTGCATATCCCTGCCCTCTAGGGCTCTGCAACAATCGTACATCCTTATTCCACCCCCTAGATACTTAAGAAATACATAGGGGAAACTGAGGCACCCACACAGTATTCAGAGAAAACATTAAGAACATTCCCACTTCATCACAGTGAGAAAGAGCAATTTATGATTTGAGCTGTGATAAGGATATCAGGACTGCAGCCTGGCCTAATGCCAACACACAGCATAGGTTATAATGTGATGTTGTATTTACCCAACAATTTCATACCAAAATAAAAGAAAATATTGTTTGTTAAAATTCTACATTGGTACATTGGCCAAACATCTCTTTGCTTGAATTCCAGCAACATGTTAGTCTATAGCTTGCCTATGTTATGAAATAGTCCATTAATAAATTACTAAAAAGCAACAGAGGGTCCTGTGGCACCTTTGAGACTAACAGAAGTACTGGGAGCATAAGCTTTCGTGGGTAAGAACCTCACTTCTTCAGATGCAAGTCTGAAGAAGTGAGGTTCTTACCCACGAAAGCTTATGCTCCCAGTACTTCTGTTAGTCTCAAAGGTGCCACAGGACCCTCTGTTGCTTTTTAGTAATTTATTAATGGACTATTTCATAACATAGGCAAGCTATAGACTAACATGTTGCTGGAATTCAAGCAAAGAGATGTTTGGCCAATGTACCAATGTAGAATTTTAACAAACAATATTTTCTTTTATTTTGGTATGAAATTGTTGGGTAAATACAACATCACATTATAACCTATGCTGTGTGTTGGCATTAGGCCAGGCTGCAGTCCTGATATCCTTATCACAGCTCAAATCATAAATTGCTCTTTCTCACTGTGATGAAGTGGGAATGTTCTTAATGTTTT